>NC_047139.1:19088702-19388702 GCF_009829125.3 Periophthalmus magnuspinnatus | reverse complement strand
TTGTGTCTTTGGTACAAGGCTACATGGCAGACAAACATGTTTTTTATGTGTCTAGACAATAGCTCGTATAAAGAAAAAGAAGTGGACTAAGTGAGTGAGACGTGACTCATAGTGTTTGGCTTCAGCTAAATGAAACTCATCTAGAGTAAAGCAGTTATAAGGGTGAATTTTGAGATGACCGCAAGTATCATAGCAACCAAAGAGCCAAGGTTGTTGAAGGTAGCATCGCTTTTCGCCTGTACTGGTTTAGCACGAAGCGAGCACTTAGTAATGCTTTCAATCAAATGCAGCAGGAATGACCTTGAAAAAAGAAGATGCCTAATTTGTCTGTCATTAGTATTCATATATTGATTTACGGACACAATTGCTGAATAAAAATACCAAGATAATGTACAGCCAGTTAAAACAAACATGAAAAGACCAAAATGATGAGCTGACAGCAGGAATTACAGAGAGAGGAGTGATGTTTTTTCAATAGAACGTGAACTGGAGCCAGAGTGCTGGAAAACGTGCCCAGGCTCACTTCATATTTGGAATGTGGCAGCTAGCAGGTTAGCTATGTCCATTTATATACAGCCTATGGTCTAGACCCAGCCGTTTAGACAGGTCTGTTTTTTTAGGCCAGTGTGTAAATAAGAGACAGCTCCTCTGGTCCCATCTGCTTTAATAAAGGGCCCGTCTGTCAGAGTTCTCTGAGTGTCTGTATTAGAAACAGTATCTTGAACCCTCTCTGCTCGAGTAGATGTTTCCTCATGCAGGATTCAGGATTCAACTAAATGAACATAATTCTTCATTAATATGTAAATGAGCACAGATGTTGTAGCAGTAGCAGATGTGCTGTACTTGTGCTGTACAGATCAGTGTGAGGAGGTGCAGAGGGATGACACCTCAAACACAAGAGAAGAGAAGAGGAGTGACACCCATTGCCTGTATATATAAATGGACATAGCTAACCTGATAGCCGCAGCATTCAACATAAGAAGTGAGTATGGGCACGCTTCTGGCTCCATCGACTCTGGCTCCAAGTCACTTCACATTGGAAAACTGTTGTTCCTCTCTGTAAATTCTAAATATGGAACTCACTTCTTTATACTGTCTATGGTGACGTCTCAAACAGAAGAGGAGGAAGAGGGACATTTGCTGATCAGGAGATTACCGTGCAACATGTCATTATTCTGATCAGCTCAGTGACACACATTTAAAACCTCATTCAGAGCTCTGGCTGTGTTTGCTGCAGTGTACACACAAATATGTAAATAGTGTTTGGAGCTCACAACACGACAACTGTAATTCTCCAACAAAGTCTGCGGACATGTTTTCTTTCTGTTTATATTCGCTGATATCTGCCACTGTACCAGTCATGTGTCAGCTGGGCTCACACTGCAGGGACTGACCCCAGGACCTCGATTTCTTGTTGTTTTTACTTGGACCAATTCCCCACATCGGATTCTGTCCAATAAATATGTTGACTTCAATAAATAAATACATAAACAGCAGAAACATGTTTGGAAGCTCCTGCTGATAATGCACAAATAGTATTTTATGGAGCAAACAGGACCTGACATTTGTTTATTCAAAAAGTGCACCTCGCAAACATTCACTGTAGATCCAAGGAAATGAAGTTTGGATTTAAAGTTGAAACAGTTAGAAAGTCTGCAGTTAATGTGTTTCAATAACCTCATTCTGTAGGGAAATAGAGAACTGTTTGATTTTAATTTGAAGTAACAAGTAATTCAAAATGTTACTGATTGTGTTTAAATGTCTGCACTCTATGGGTCCTCTTTATTTGAGACTATGGAACAGCGCCCTCTACCTGTCCTGATCCTCTCAGTCTTTAACACCGTTTAAGACTAGACTGAAAACCCACCTTCTCCCTGACATTTAATACCAGCTAAACATGATATTTTGTTTTTTATTGTTCTTTTCCCATGTATCGTGTGATCTGTATATTTGTTATTTCTTGACGTTTATGTGAAGCACTTTGGGCAGCTTAATGCGCTATAGAAATCAACTTTAATTGAACAATCCATCAGGAAAGCCTCGGTTTTTGTCACATTCTCATTTGCTTCGGGGCTGGTTTTAATCTCATTTTCCCTCATTGAGTTTTCGTTACCATGTCCCTTATCCATGTAACCTACAATTGAAGCAGTGAGATATTTCAAATGGCTTTAGTGGAGCAGAACACAACCCGGCCCGACACAGCCCCAGTCACAATCAATAACACTTAAAGAAGCAGAGGATTATGGGTAATGTTCACATCTAAAGGTGCTCTCAGACTGGCAGTGGATGGTGCATGTTGATTAGCTTTTGTCGCCCGGGAAGCAGACATGTGAAGGGCTCTCTTATGAGGTTTTAGATTCACACTTAGCTTCTGCTTATTGAGTTTTGAAGTCTATGTTGTATTTAAGAGCGCTGGTTGGCTGTTGAGAGAGAGAATGGGATGTTTTTCTCAAGAATGGTTCAAATGTGGCCACTACTACCAGAAACTGTTTTCCATGTAAACTTTTTCAGCACACTTTACTGTCCTCTGCATTTGACCCATAGACTCTATATATAAATGGACATAGCTAATCTCCTAGCCGCCACGTTCCAAAGAGGAAGTGAGTATGGACGCGCTTCCGGCTTCATCGACTCCAATTCACCTTGTATTGAGAAATGGTCACCCCTCTCTCCATAACTGCTGCTGTCAGGCTCGTCATTTTGTTCTTCACTATTCACTATTGTGTCCTTAAATCAAGTTATGAACATGAGTAACAGACAAATCCTCTTATGGGATCCTCTTACAGAGACTAGAGGACTGGGTGGGCATCTCTGGTATGGCACTTAACTGGTTCAAGTCCTATTTAGAAAACAGGGAGTACTTCAGATAAAATGTCCCTGACCTGTGGGATGCCCCAGGGTTCCCAATTTTATGATGATTATTTGTGATTATTTATGTTTTGATTTGTGTGATTTTAATGTCTGTCTTATTCTGTAAAGCACTTTGAATTACCTTGTGTACGAATTGTTGCCTTGCCTTGCCAAATCAGACGCCTTCTTTCCCCGAGGTCACTCCTGCTAGCGTACGCAACAGGTTTGATTTGATTGGTGCGAGCGGGAAGGGGCGTTACCTTCATCGACCTCGACCCAGATTGGCTCTTTGCTTGCTATAATACTCGTAGTTAGAATTGCTAACATGGAACTCTGTGTCAAATTCGCCACTATAACTGCTCTAGCCTCGATTAGCTTCATTTGACTGGAGCTGAACTCTATGGGTGACGTCACACTCCCTTAGTCCACTTCTTTATACAAATGTTATCAGTGCTTTCAGTCGGCCTGTCAGCAGCAGACTTATCTCCGAAACTTGAGTCAGGAAAATCAACCGTAGCTGAAGGATGTGCATACTGTTCGTGTTTTGTTCTGTTTATTTAACTGATGGGGTAATTATAAAATGCCTGGAGGACACTCATCCAGGCAAGGGAAGAACATGAATCTGAACATAATCTGTGAGCCTTAGTGACAGCGCTGATTTAAACTGTGGAACTTTGTATTTGCTGACATACTTTAAATTATGACTGATTTCTGTATTTCTCTGTGTTTCTTTTAGGTAAGTTGCTGTTTCCTCTTGTTCAAACTTTCTTCTCCTGGAGCTGACACAGAATGTTCTGGAAATACTCACTGTTCATCTGCTGGAGGACTGGGTAACTACGTGCTGGCTCCCCATTCTCTGACTGACAGGGGAAACTGGTTTGGAATAAAACTAATCTCGTAGCTTGGCTCAATCAAACTCCTTAAGCGTCTTAAGCCTGGTACGTTTGATATGATGCAAAATATAGTTGTATAAAGATTCATAGGTTTGTCATATTAACAAATTATGAAGGTCCATATATTGCTGAAGTAAATATAGACGATAAAAGATAATATTGAAACTAATATTGAAACGCAGTAACCCAAGAGAAAATGTAACCCTATAGCGTCGGATGCTATTGCCGCTGATAGATTTGCAGTTGAGAATTTTCCATTACTGTAACTCCATGACCAATTGTGCTCTCATGTAAATTCAAATGGCATCTCAAAGCAGAGGCATGGAGATCTTTAAATATTTTACTGTCATTACAATAATGTGCTTACGTTGTCCCTCAAAGATGACCAATCAGAGCGCAAGTGCCGCCAGGATTCTCCCAGTCACTTATTTGATGCATCAAAGAAAAAATAAGGATGGATATGTGAAATAGAGGTAGTTGTGTGGAAAAAAAAGATAAAAGTACATACTGATACTTCTTTTCACATAATTTTTATGGTTAAAAAAAGAAAAAGAAAAAGGTCTAGGTGAGCTATAATGGTCTATAATGTGGTCAGTCCTTAAAAGGTTAAACCGTGAAAAAAATTCTAAAATTACAATATTGTTCAAAAATCATGAGCTGCCATAAACAAACAGCAGAATAAAGCACTTTAGTGCTTAGTTTGCATCTGTAATGAGTCATATGAGTTATTTCTTCAACCTTTTTACAGCTTAAATCTTATCATATAAACAAACATATAAATATAAATCTCACAGTAGTGCAACGAAAATGTACACATGATAAATACTGACCCCCAAAATATATTTCCAGCTTCATATACTGAACAATATGTTGATATAGTGATTATCATGGCCTACCTGTTCAAACCTGTTGTTAAAGAAACACAGTTGGGTACTCATGTTGCTCTGATTCTGTAGCAGTAACAAAAGTGGATTATAAGAAGGTCCAAATGAAATTTTCAGTTTGTGATCTGCTCCCACTCTCTTTGTTGACTTTCAGATGACCAGTACAAAGAGTGTTTTGTCTTTAATGTTGAGCTCGTGTCTTTGCTCTGAGTCTGTGGGCTGTTTGTGGAGGCGCTGGAGCACAGCTGCTCTCTGTTTCTTATGGAGATTCATACATACATTTTTTCTTCCACTGTGGATCTAATGTCGCCCACTTTGTTCAGACCATTTGAACAAAATGTGTTTACTGTGTGAGAACTGTGTGAGAACTGTGTGAGAACTGTATGACTGTGCATTATGTCAGTGTTACTACTGCAAATATTTATATCCAAAACTAGAAGCATTTGATTTGAATTGGTCGCACAGTAACACTAAATCTGACCTGTTCTGCAAAATGGACTTTTTAGAGCTTCTAGCCATATTATAGTTGTGTTTTTCTTATTTACCCTCTCGGAGTTGTATTTGGAGTGATTCATGTTTGAGCAATCTTTAATCAGTTATTTCCATGTTGCCATTTTTGCCAATCAATCCCCATTTTCACCACCACCGATACACACCCACTGTGACGTACGCACTTAATTTGATTTCCTTAGTCGCTGATACTCATAGGATTCGACAGTGTTGTGTAGTTATTTTGGTGCAAATGAACAAAAATCCTCTGCTTGCTTGCGTTAAGTCCAGCTATCCGTAGGAGGGGCCGACAGCACGTTGCGCTTTGCTGTGATAACGTTTACAGCGATGTCAGCTCCCATTGGACATTGCTGTTTTAGATGAATAATGCGATTCATAATAATGGCCAATATAACAATCCACTTGTGTTGTAGATTATAATGAGCGAGCAGACACAAGTGCAATAGATCTGCTTTTAATAAAACATGTTCTATGGATGAGAGGATGCTGGTAAGTGTACACGTGTAGCAGCTCATGTGTTCATTAAGGACTGAATCTGTTGGCTGTTTTCTACATTTGAAATTGCATCTATCAATAACACAGCTCTGCATAATGCCTAAATATGAAATTAAAATATTTGGGCATGAACTCTATTTGATTTACCTTCAAAAGCAGTTTTTTTTTTTTTTTTTTCATTGAATCATCATAACTCAACCTCATTTTTGTTTTTATTCCTGCATGATCAGATGTGCTGAGATGCTTTCATGTTCATGGTTGCTTTGGTGATTATAAGTAACTGGAAAAACAGATTTAATATTTCTCACAATAAAGCAGAGATATTACTCAGTTACATTCACGCAGGTACATTTACTTAAGACACTCTTGTACTTCTCAGAGTACTTTTCAGAAACTGTACTTTTTTCTTATGCTTTAGTAATATTAAGTTTGAAGCAACAGCACTGGAGTAAAAGCCTAGTTTCTATTCCCACTGTGGGTACGTCTACAAGTGACAAAAGCTTTATGTTGACAATATTAATTTCATGTTTCTTTCACTGCTCATACAGATATTTAGTTTTTCAAATTTTTGTGATATATCCTTTGAAAATACCAGATTTGGCCATTATTTATTTATTTTTTTGTCCTTCCAATTACAGTAACTTTTTATCGCATAACGGGCATAGCTAACCTGCTAGCCCAAATGGGAAGTGATCATGGGTGCGCTTCCTGCTCCATCGACTCTGACTCTGTCGGTAAATCAAGATATGAACATTAATAATAGACGAATCAGGCGCCTTCTTTCCACAAGGTCACTCCTGCTAGCGTTACTAAGAGCCCGCTCAGTGCTAAACCAGTGGTGCGGGCGAGAAGGGACGTTGCCTTCATTAACCTCACTTTGGATTGGCTCTTTGGTTGCTATGATACGTACGGTCGGAATTCCAAATATGGAACTCCAAATTGGTCCGTATTACTGTTAGCCTCGATGAGCTTCATTTGACTGGAGCTGAACGCTGTGGGTGACGTCACACTCACTCAGTTCACTTCTTTATACAGTCTATGATCTTAACCTAAACCCTAATGTCAGCCTAACCCACAGTTGTTGTTGGGTCATATTTAACTCTCACTGTGTTTTTAAAATAAACATCCAAACCTACTATCCACAAACTGTTTCATTATTTGTCGACTGGCTCCTAAAATGTGCCATATTGACAACAATCACGTCTTTGGTCTCTTACCTGACTGGTGGTCTCCTCAAGTACTTTTTTACTTATACTTTGAATAATATCACTTAGAAATAACACTTACGTGAGTTTGCCTATGGCCACTCTACCCGTCTCTGCTATAAAACCCAGTACGATTTCTGTAAAACTTTTGATGACACTTAAAATATTTACAATGCATAATCAGGTTTACATTTAAGCTGATTTACCTCGCAGCTGAAATCTTTTGCTGACAAGTCCAATAAAACCCTCCCTCTTCCCGTATAGTGGCTTTAATGCTCTCGGGTTATTGCTCATGTGGCTGGAATAAAAGGCAGGCTCTGGAGGACTGTCGTCTTGTTTGTATAATTTATAACTTAATTACTTTTGCCTCGAGAGGGAGGCAGACAGCTGTGTAGGCACAGTTGTCCCCATACACAGCCATTAGTCTTAAGATCAGTGTGTGTTCGTGATAGATTTGTTCCATACACATTTTCAACACACATTCACAGGTTGCCGTGCTGTGTGGGGACATTACTGACTTGCATTCATTTCCTGGAGACTGGTCCTAAACCCAACTATAAGAACTACTTGTTGTCCAACCCTGAGGCTGTATAAAGAAGTGGACTAAGTGAGTGTGACGTCACCCATAGTGTTCAGCTCCAGCTAAACGGAGTTCATCCAGGCTCGTAGTTATAGGGGTGAATTTGGTACGGTAATGCCCCATCCGGCCCACACTGCTGGTTTAGCAAAGAGCAGGCGCTTAGAAACTCTGTTCATCAAACACATTGCTAGTGGGAGTGACCTTGAGGAAACCGTTATTAATGTGCATATCTTGATTTATGGACACAATTGCAAAATAAAACTACCAGGATCATGTAGAGCGGGTTAATATGAGCATTTTAAGACCAAAATGAAAAATGGTTAACTGCGGCAGTTACAGAAAAAAGGGTGACAGTTTTTCAGTGTAAAGTGAAATGGAGTCAAAGGTGTTTCCATGAGCTCTTCCTCTTTGGAGTGTGGCGACTAGCTGAGCTGTGTCTATTTATATATATAGTCTGTGGTCTAACCTTAACCTAACCAATCTTTGTTGTTGAGTCATTTTAACTGTAATTTTCTATACATGCCCATCCACATAAAGCTCACCTTCCTTTAAATCCTCATCTTCCTCCAGAATATTTCATCACAGATCTGTGTCTGTTCTTTTATTATGTTGTTTTTGGTGCTTGATAAACACTGTGCTTCATGGATGACTTCTCTTACTCATTCTAGTCACTGACTTTGGAGACCTATGACTCTCAAACAAACTTCTTGTCCTGTGTATAGTTGTTGCAGAGTCCCAGGCAGCAGATAAACAGCTGTAGAGGCTGTGTGTCTCTGGTCTGTCAGAGCAGTGTCTTCATTAAAGTCTGTTTATGTGGCTGTTAGCAGAAGCACTCAGCGCTGTGCTGTGCAGCACTCACACTTCACAGCAACGAGGTTCCCGGGTCGCCTGGGCCTGTCTGTGTGGAATGTCTTTCCCTCGGGCACTGTGGTTTCCTTCATCAACCCGAAACATGCACCATAGGTCAAATCCTCCAGCGAAGGATCTGGGTCCCTGAGCACTGCTCTCTGCTGCTCCTGAGCTGTGACTGCAGGATCTTACCACCACAGACTGAGAAGTGAATGAATAATGCAGCAAACTATAAAGCAACACTGAACGTCTGTAAAACTAAAGCATTATTATTATTATTATTATTATTATTATAAAAGTGTCTTTGTTTCATCATAGAGCTGCATTCAAGGGAACATGTGTAAACCATTTGACGATTTTTACCAAAATGGCATTTATCATAAGAAAATAAGATCACATTTGATTTTCATCACCATACCCTCAGTGTACTTTCTGTAAATGATGACTGTAACTGCACTCTTACTTACAGATTATTCCTAAACCCTCCTAAACCAAAGCCATAAGTCATCCACTGTGGTTAAGTCAAACTGTGTTACAGACAGAACAGGCTTCAGTCCAGCAGCTCTGTCCAAATCTCTGCTGCTTTTAATGTGTTAGGCACCAGATAGAAGAGCTTTACACTAAACTCCACAGAGTCACAACTTAAAGCTGAGTCCTCCTGCTCCTGCTTGACTTTGATCCATCCATCTCCCTCGCTTTCACTCTCTCTCCCTTTCTCACCCTCTCTCTACCCCCCTTTTCTTCTCCCCCTCTCTTTACCCACCCTCTCTCTATCCTCCACTCCTCTCTCTCTCTGGATGGATTTGCTGTGTCTCAGGATTGCGTTGCATTCAAACGTTCTCTCTGAGAGCACAGTCCCTCAGCTGCAGTTGTATTGTGTCCAGTCAGTGCGATGATGGCGTTAGACTGGATTAGCTCAAGTCTGACATAAGAATCGCTCCATCTGTCACCGTGTAGGGCGTGCCAATGATAAGATGAAAACAGCACCAAATATCCCAAAATGTCAAAGCAGCGGTACTGAGGCTTACCTGTGAAAATGTTGTCAGCTCAAAGTATATTGCACAGGTGAAGGCCTTCAATCTCTTTAAAATGATCACAAAACAGACCTCGCAGACCTCTATAAAATGGGGTGCTGAGGATGAATGAGAGTGACTGTAATTGTCCTGGATCCATGCTGTGTGCTGGCTCAAAGAGGCTCTGGTCTCATATTAAACCTGCATGTAGCTGCACAACATTAGCAGAGCAAACAAAGGGACCAGAGCACACACCTGCTGCAGCTCGTCTTAGATTAACATATTTATCGTGGTATAACTGGGAGATTCTCTATTGAACAGTACAATCATTTATAATGGCCCTGCACTGAGTCCAAGCTCCAACAGAGAAGAGACAAAGAGAAGCACGGAGAGCTTTGTGAGTGTGGACGTCCTCACCAAAGCAGGGGGTGACTTATTCTGTTTGTTTACATTAGTTTGACAGAGCGCAGTGTCACAGTGGAATGATGCTAAAAAACATATACCGTATTTTCTGGATTATGCATTGCTCCGGAGTACAAGTCACACCGGCAAAAAATGCTCAAGAATGAAGAAAAAACATATATAAGTCACGTTTTTATTTTACAAAGTCCGAGACCAAGAACGGACAGTTTATCTTTAAAGGCAAGTTAAAGTAACAAAATAATAAAAAAGTCTACAACAGGCTGAATAGCAGTACAGCATGCTAACATAACACATAGACAACGAACTGTCTGGTATGTTTATGGAAAATATTAACAGTTAATCAAATATGCAAACGTAACATATGCGGCTTGTCCACAAACACGAGAGAAACGAGAGTTCTTTTCACTGATGTTTACTGTGGTCTTACTTCTTCTACACAGTTCACACCGTAGAACTTGCAAACATAAAATATAACATAAGCTCTGGCTCATTACATATACACAAAACTGCAAATGAACCCATGGAAAATATACATACCGCTTTGGCCTGCTAGTAAACAAATCAGTGAACCCAAAACTTTATATTTTGCTTTTCAATTGTTGTTAAATAGTGCTCTGTCGGGTAAGACTTCACATTAGTGTAAAAGGCTGAACCGGAAAACAGGAAGTAGTTTTTGTGACCTTAAACTAAACTTGTGATAAACTAAACATTTACAGTATTGTTGGAAATTAAAAATGATCACCTTTATGGTTTTATAAATGATGGGGAAATAAATAAGGGGAAAATAATTAAATATGAAATGTATAGAAGAAAACAAGTCAATTCAATTTTCTTACAGGTATTACAAACACGCTAGAGCCATCTTTTGGTCAAACAAGTGAACTGTAACATGAATAATCAACCGTTACATAACATATTTATTCATCTACATGAAAATATGGTATTCTTATGAGACATATTTAATATATTGTTATATTTATGAAAATATCAGGGAACCATCTCACAGTCACTTAAGTCAGCACTATGACAGATCTCATCTGTGGCCGTCTTCTCTGTCGTCTGTTTTTAGGTTAGCTTGACCCAGTTCAGGGCATGGCAATCTGACCAGTAAGAATCGCTGTGACTCTGCGTTTCTTTAAACCTCAGTACAAACGGCTCTTCTCGCTCCACTGACTCTGATTCTTTTCTTTGTGTGTTGTGTCCACTCGCTCTCACTTTTAATGATGTGAGACAGAGCCGGACACCACCAGAGGGTGACCACACGGAGGCGCTCAACTGGAAATGTGCTACAACAACTGTCTAAATGCTGCTCCAAATGAGACTGTTTCAAAGCCTGAAGCTCACGAGAACATGGCCTAAAGCTCAGAGAAATAGGACAGAACCATCCAATTAAATAGATCTGAGCTCTTATTCAAAGTATAGTTAAATCTTATTCTCTGATTTTGTGATTAGCAAAATTTGAACAATACAAACATTTGCAAACAAGCTCTAAGCTGTTTGTCATAAATAAATGGGATTTGAACAAGAATAAGTAATGAATTCATGAACTTAGCCTGAAGAGAAGAACACAGGAATGTTAAAAATGAGATCAAGTCATTTCTGCACAGATTAAAGTATAAAACATCAACTTTTTAAGATGAAAAAAAAGAAAAGAAAAAACGCACACTGATCTCACTGCCTCAACAAATAACCTATTTCAAACTAACTATTTCAAAAAATATTATGAAGAAAATGAACTCTGTAGTTTTAAGAACAGACCAGTGCCTTAAAGGAGATACAATTGCTTTGCTCAGAATGTCCAAGTATGGGATTTAACCTTCTATCTTTCATTTATTCAGTTACCAGTGTATTTTATTAGCCAAACCCCCCCCCCCCCCAAAAAAAAAAAACCCCAACCCAAAACGAAAACAAACATAGTATGCTTTCACCTGCTTGTCTCCATAGCATAGACTGACTTAGTCCACTTCTTTATACAGTCTATGCTCCATGGAGATAATTTAAGTGCAATACTGTGGAACATTCCAAAGCAGTAATTTCTCCATAGATGAACAGGTGGTGGACCTTCACCAGAAAAGTTATGTAATGCACCTTTAAACATAAACACAAAAACTGAAGCTGCAAAATTGCTTGTTATTTCTTTCTTAAATACTAACGATGTGTAAATGAAGCTCATTTCCAAATAGTGAATAATAATCAGCTTAATGCGAGCGACCTGAACACGCTTTCGGATTCATAAATGTCAAGTTGTTTATCTAACCCAATAACAGAGAGAGGACCTATGCAGCCCTCTGCGGCAGCCTAATGGAGTTTGTCCTTGTTTGTTTGCTTTTTACTATTATTAAGGCCGTGATACCACAAAAACTGTAAATATTCTCTCCCTGTGCGTACTCTCTGCAAATTCAATAGGCTTCATTGTCAGAGTAAGTGCATTTATTTTCAATAGTCAATAGTTGGCTTTTCAGTATCATCAGAATACACAGAGCTCAGGGGACTACCTTAAAAAGTCTTCAAAGTGGGACAGGTTTGGGTGTTTGATGATGGTGGGAGTGACAGTATTGTGGGTCACAATATTTTAATACATTCTTCCATTGCTTCCATTCCTAAAGAACTGTGACATAACAGATATGTGGGATGTGGGACAGACCCAAACAGCAGGACTGTACAACCAAAAGTGAATCTACCCACATATGTGAGTTCATAGTATTAATTAATCTAATGACTTGCATCAGACTTACATCAAACTTGCTCCAGTGTGTCACAGGACTCAAACAGAAATGTGGACTCTCTGCTCTCTGTGATTGACAAACTCTATAATGAGGCTCTGGGGGGGCAGCATTTTACAGAGCACACGGCTCATTAGCAGCTCATTTGTAGCAGATTGAACATAAAAACACAGATTATTCTTGATTTCTGATTGTAAATGATTTTTTTTCAATTCAAATTCCAATAGTGAACATTTCCGAGCCCAGGCCATTTAAAGATGCCCCCTAACTTTTCTGAGAGGAGCACAGGGCACTTAAGCCTCATTTCCACTTCCAAAGTGGATCCTGGAGGGTATTAGCTCCCAGCAGGGGCTGGAGTCAGTACAGTCCGGCTCAAGGCATGGGTAATAACTAAACCAGATGTCAGCACGTGGCTAACAGCTGTTTGTTGATTCACAGAACTTCAGCATTTAAAGACCAAACGTATTGTATTTCCATATTACATTACCCAAGCTTTAGGCCCATCTCACACTGCCACAAATCTGGAATTACTATTTAATAATTATATCTTTACGTGAATTGGTGAAATTGGCCGTGCAGTTATGAGTATAATTTAGACACGATTTGGATTTTATTTATTAAGAAAACACAAGTTATATTTAGGTGATGTTAGTATCTCACGTAGCAGACTTCTTTCCCTGAATCCAGAGTCCAGTGCATGGAAACACAACTCGGCTGGAGAGACTCACACCAAACAGACCTGCTCTAAGGCCCCAAGATAACCGTGCCAATGGAAAAAGAGGCTTTTCTTGCCTGGAAACAGAATACACAAAGATCTGCATCTTCCTGAGTTCAGATGGGCGTGATTGACAGGTGGATTAACCAATCAAGGAAGTGTGTGGTCTATTAGGGCAAAACAAATACGTCTGCTTACAAGGAAAATATAAAAGAAACACAGAAAAAAAGAAAAACATCACAGATCGAAGAATCAATGGATGAAACAAAGGAGACATGAGAGGAGACATGTTTGATTTGGTTCAAAATGATGAGCGACCAATGAGCTCCCTTGTTTCACATGTCACTGAAATAAACAAATGTGATTGGTGCTATCTGAATCTGACTGGAGGTGCGACAGAGGAAGTAGTGACCAGACTCTCTGCATAAAAAATACAGTCAAATTATTTCACATTACAGGCTCAACAAGAGGGTTAGTGTTGTACTTTCTTCATCGTTTTCATTGATCTGTTTCACACCTCTGCAGCCAGCATACTGACAGATCTGCAGAATATACCTATTAACCTTTGACAAGAGCAAATATGGCTCCTCTAATTACAAATATAAAGATGTCTGACACGTGTGAATCATCCATCATGGGATAGGGCCATTCTCCATCATTCAGCCCGAGTGACAGGAGCAGGGAGGCCACCATCTGGAGAAGACAAATGAGCACATCAACTATACCTCCGACAGCTTTTCATATTGGACAGAAGAGTGAGGCTCCAGCATGTATTAAACACGTGTATAATAAATATCCACATCGCGTCTATGTAATGGAGATGTAGACAGTGTGGTCTTTGGCAGGCAGGTGTCAATGTGCCTCAGTGACAGGTGTGAGTTATGTTTATGTCCCCTATAGGCTGCATCTCCATACACTTTTCTCAAGTATAACATTTTATTCATTTTATATATAGGGTTTAAAGAGACGCATTATGCTTTCTGTTCATTGTAAAAGTAGAGTTAGACTGATATATTGGCCTTTTTAGTGTAGTGGCTTAGCCTTAAATATCCAGCACAGGGCGATATTTTGTTTTGGTCGATCTGCTGGTTAAAAATATACACACAAAGCTTTATATTAACACTTTAATATGAAGAGACAGCTGCACAAAAGGTGACTATACCGATGGGTTGGGGATAAAAAATGTGCGAGGTCAGGGCTGTGTTTGTAGTAAATGAAATTACATAATTTGGGCAAAAACAATCAAAATCAGCCTTAAATTTTGGCCCAAAATATCAGCAGTTTATCGGCTAGTCACCCACCACCTCCATTGTGTAGAAATGCGATTGCTTTATCTAGAATGTTCCTTGAAAAAAAAAAAAAAAGTAAAGCTTATTGCTAGCCTTATATATTTTTTTTTCCAAGGTCTTTTACTAGCAGTAAAAACACCTGTAATTGAATAAATGCAAGATAAATGAGTTTAAAGCTACACTGTGGAACATTCCAGGCAAAGCCATAGCATCTCCATTAGATGAGCTGGTGGTACCATAAAAGATTAATTCTCAGGTGCTAATGAGCCACAGTCTTCCTCTGTTCACTCCTCTTCTGATGAACTTGTGAGTCTCACACAGGATCATCATAACTACAGATGAACATTAGTGTTTACAAGTCATTTGCTTGTAATTACATTGAGCAGTACCACCATCAGTGAACAAACACGATGCCTCCAGAGCCATTAGTCTGTACTGCAATCCCGATGACGAGTGTGAGTGAGACTGTTACTGCAGATTATGAAGCATTTGACAGAACTGTACATCAGTTAAAGCCTGCTGCCTGCCAGTGCAGGGCTTTGCAAAAGCTTTGCAAAAGTACTGCACTGATGTTGAAAAAGGACAAATGCTGAATGACTCAACAACTGGACAAGCCTCCTCCTTTGGAGGATTTTGGGCCAACAAGCACCAGCATGATGAGAGTATTTTGGCTGTGTTCATCCTCTGTGTCCACTCTGGTCCAGTGCAGGTGTGTAGTCTGACGTCATGTGGGTTTCATATTTGCTACGCAAGTTACTGTGACTAAATGTGTTTCCACTTTTTTAACTCTTTAACTGTTCTGCGCTGTACTAAAAACTCCACCAGAAGTGAATAAACTTTTATGTGAATTAAGGGTTCTAGATGTGATATTTGTGCGTTTACACCTCCCATTACTGATATGACTCTTTAAAATGCGCATTAAAAAAAGGTGATGGAAACACAACTATTGTCATTCTTCTTTCCTCTATCTCCTCGTTTAAACTCATGTTCAGAGCATAACTGCTCTTGTCCCTGTGTCATATATTTCACATTTGCCAAGAATCATTTAAACTGCAGCAGTGTTTTGTCTGACTTTTACAAAGTGGTTTGTTGGAAGTGTTAAAAACAAGCCTAGTTTGAGAAAAATAAAAGTGAAGAGTTGCACCTGTAGCCAAGGGCGGCATAGCAAAACACAATCTTCTATTTACTGTTTAGTTTCCTCAATGTTCAACCTTAGAATATTTAAAAACATTGCTGACTGAAAGTTTCACAGATGAGACCATCTTTATCTGAAGGTCTCTTGCTCATATCTGATGACATCTCCGTTTGGTTGTCATGTTGTCTTCATATATTCACCAGCCTTACTGGAACCTTGGGTTTTATAAAGATACAATTACAAAACAATATTTGACTTGTTTCAATTTGATGCCTACCTCATTCAGTGGATTCACAACTTTCTCAGCAATAGACCACAGGCTGTTAGAACTGACTCAGTTACATCATCCACCATAGTCGCTAACACCGGAGTCCCCCAGGGGTGTGTGCTCAGCCCCTTTCAGTTCATCCTCTACACCAATGACCGTACCAGCCCCTCACCATACTTCATGTACTTAGACGAAACTTGCATTCTCACACTCCTCAGGGACAATTACTCCACATCTGCTGACCACCAATCTGTCACCCATTTCTCCAGGACTAAGGAGTTACTCATCTACACCCACCCACACATCCTGGACCTGTAAGATTTTCAACTTTTTGCTTATGCGCCTGTGCTTCAGAATCCCTCCCGTTTTTCATCTACGGAATTTTTTTGCTTTGGTAGATGTGCAATTTTAGTTGTAAAGTCTTGGATTTTTAGGTTTGAGATTAAGTTTTATGGAACAGCGTCTGTCCCGCTGCTGTAACTCCAGAGAATCTCCGTGACATTACTCTCGATGTATTTTTCTGTATATTTGCATAGACTACAATCAGAGGTGGTGTGATCTATGCTCCTGTTAAAAAATATATACAAACTCAAAAACAAAAGTATTATTCAATTTAGATGTCTTTTATTTTTTTGCTACCCACATTGCTGTCCTCTGACACAACTCTACAGAAGACTATAATGTTAATTAAAATAACATTTACCAGCAATAATCCATGGAAATCAGTTTTACTCACACGTATAAGTATATTTCACAAGTATAATTGATTATCAGTGGTGGAACATAACAAAGTAAAAGTAGTAAAATACTGTACTCAAGGAAAAAATGTAGGTATCTGTACTTTACTTAAGTACATTTTACAATAGGTACTTTTTACTTTTACTTCACTACATTTGAGAGCAGGTATCTGTACTTTCTACTCCACTACATTTTTGAACAGGACTGAAAAGTAAAAGTATTTTTTATTATTGTCTGAGACCTGCTGAAAAGACTAAGGGTTTATTTTTAACACTTTTGTAGCAAGAAATAAAAACAGCTACAATGAAAAGATCGATTCAATTGTTTCTGAACAAACTTCAGCACAAATCTTTATCACAAATCTTTATCAAAATCTCAAAACTTATCAAAGTTTCATGAAACTTCAAAATCTGTGAGAAATACTTCAACTTTTTTCTTTAAAAGTCAATTTTTAAACAGGTACTTTAATACTTTTACTAGTAATAATACTTTTTAAGTAGTTTTTTCATGTTATACTTTTTTCTTTTGAGTATTTTTTTTGCTCCTGTGTCTAGTTTTACTTAATATAAAAAATATAAATTCATAACTAGTTTTACTTAATCTAAAGCTTTATTAGATCTCAAAATCTGCACAAAATATTTTTACTTTTTACTCTTTAAGTACATTTTTAAGTAGGTACTTTAATACTTTTACTTAAACATGTTTTTCATGTGATACTTTCACTTTAACTTGAGTATATTTTTTTATTTCAGTTTATTTTTTTTTTTTTGCTTTGGTGTCTGTACTTTTACTTAAGTAACAAAACTGAGCACTTCTTCCACCACTGTTGATTATTTACAGTTACGGTACATTTGGATTGCACTGGTGTGTGGATCGAGGACTAGTTGTTCCCTCATATACATAGTGGAATTAATTAATAAGGTGTATAAGGTGTACACACATATATGCATATATATATATATATATATATATATATATTCATTCAGTATAAACAACATTTATAGTCACACTGCTTAAGGCTTAGTGCATGTTGTGATCACGGTCTACTGTGCACATTCAGTCCACAGTCTCCCATAATTATCTCTACAGTTGGAGTGTGACCCTCACCTCTATAATTGCAGCGTTCTAAACTGCGGTTTATGGGATAATTAATAGGTGACCTCCAGAGTCACAGCGGTGCACAGAGGAAAGCAAGTAACAATAGACCTGACCAGTGGTATTACTCAGAGCCCTTTCTCAATTCAGTGCAATTATAGAAAACAAAGCGGCAGTTTATGCAACTATTCTCATTCTGTTCATTCAGACGCATTCATTAAGTGTGAGCGGTAAATGGTCATGTTTTTATATAGTGTTTTTCAACCTTCAAGACACTCAAAGCACTTTACATCAAGGAACCACTCACCCATTCACACACACATTCATACACCAGTGTAAATAGAGTGGACAAACACTAACTAGGAAAAACATATTCTAATGATCTGATATTTAGTTTTTAGCTCAGAGTTGACACCTTTTGTTGTTCTTGTAACTGTCTATGTGTTGTTTATGTTGTTCATTTAAATGCTTTTGTATGTGACACTTGGTTGCTATGCCGACACACTGATGTGAAGTTTTATTTGTGATTTACTGGTCTGTTTTGGAGACTGCTCTGCTGAGTTGAGACTGCTGCTGTTTTCCTCGTTTTGGTGTGGGTTTTGACCTACAGTAGCCCTTGTGTTCGGAAAATAAACAACCAGTTTCTTTACACCACAACGCTACAGGACATTTCTACTACGCATTGCTCATTGCTCCACAGATCTGACCTCTAACTTTTCTTGGTGGTGTCTCCTGCTTATCTCAATGGATACGGATGATTAAATGCCATAAAGGCTGGGAACATTCCTGGTTATGAAAGAATATATCCGTGGAGACAAATAGGTGGTGGACCATCCAATAGAAATGTTAGATAGTTCATCTTTAATTTTGAGCTTTTGCGGTGGTCTCTGCAGTCTTCTGTAAGGGCTTTCCGATGCTTGTCTTGATGTCTGAGCCAATAAAGCAGAGCAATTTGGGAAGATTTACCCCAAGGGAACACAGCCGTTTGGCTCAAAATAACTTCACAATCAAGACTCTACCACCCACATTTCAAGTCACTGTTGCTTTAAACGCTCAGATGTTTGCTTCAGTGCTGCTCAAATCAAAGCTGACATGAGAGTCATTGAAAAAACATGTGGCAGTCGCAAGCAAAGCTCTCCTGGCTCTCCTCCCTTTAAATAAATATATTTTTAGAAATACATCAACTAAAATCCCAATATAATTCAGAACAGGCCTTTGGTAAATAGTCACATTTTTATATAGAGCTTTTCCAACTTCAAGTCACTCAAAGCGCTTTAGATCAAGGAACTACTCAGCCATTCACACACACATTCATACAACAGTGTACACAGACACTGGGGGCGAGGTGGGATAAGTGTCTTGCCCAAGGACACAGCAACAGCATTCATCTGTGGGAGCTAGAATTGAACCGGCAACCTGTGAGTCTGTAGACAAAACAGAGCTACTGGCAAGCTACTTTGGTGCAATTTTGTATTTGTTTGTTGAGAAAATGTGCCAATTATCAGGTAAGCTAGCATTGTTTTGACAGGGAACCACGTCTGTTAAAACTCTTATTTCTTTATGTCTGACAGAGGTTTGTTCACCTGCTTTAAATGTTTCAGTTGCTTCCTCTAGCTGACGATGAGCCATTATGTGATTCTTTGAGATATCATTATTGGTTAGGAATTAGGTCCATAAATCTGCCGTACTGCGTTTATAAATTAAAGGGCCCATATTACACTGTTTTCTGATCTATGTTTTAATGTTGTTTCCTCATCACAAACAGACCTGGAGTTGTGTTTTGTTTCATTCACACATTTTTTTTAACACACAAACCCTGTATATTTAGGCTGAGTTCTTTTCTCAAACAGAAAACACTCTGTTCCACCTTGTGATGTCATGTGGTAATACAGGAAGTGCTCCACTGTGTTTTTAAACTCCATAAATCTTCACTAGAATCATTTGGATAATTTCAGCCCTGGAATTGCCAATCTCTACTGAACTAAAGGTAAAAGGAGCTGTTAACTTGAAAACTACTTCATGACATCACAAGGTGGAACAGAGCATTTTGAGATTTCAGAGATGTAGAAAGACTCAAACATGTGTGAATGAAACAAAACACAACTCCAGGTGTGTTTTTGAGGAGGTAACAGCATTATAACGTGACTTAAAGCTCATAAGAGTTAGTTTTACATAATATGGAACTTTTAAAACCTTTTCAAGTTCAAGAGTTTTTGTTTCACATGGAAAGGCCAAGAAATTACAGAGACATTAACCATAAACCAGAGCAACACATCTGCAAAAGGACAGTTTAACAACAAAATCCACCATAAAATTCTGACCTGTCCTCCAGCTCAATTTTAAACCAGGATTTTGTTTTAATGTTGTGATGTCCTTTTGCCCTGAACTTATTTCTTCTTTTTTCTTCTACACAGAATTCCTGCATGTACCTGTCCCAATTCTCACAACAATGACCGAACACTAGCCCAACACGCTGACCTTTAAAGCAGTACAGAGCTTTGAGTATTTACCATATGATTCTGATGCTTTAGCTCTTGTGCTGAAATGGCTCCTGGAGTTTGGGGAATATTCCACCAGCTCGACATCCATCTCTGTATATGTCAAGTTGTCAGCCAAAAGTTTTCTATCAAAAAAATATCGGAATCTAAAGCAGTAGTTTGTTTGCACCCAGTCCTGCTTCAGGTATTGTGTTTGGTCCCAAGTAACCTTTGCTTTGTCATTCCATGTTTTAGAACCTAAAAATAAAGCCTATCTTCACACAAGAGACAGCTTGTTTCTACAGTATTTGTACATGACGAACTGGGGTTAGGTTGCCATCTACAGGCAGCAGAGGCAGCAGTGATTTATGGACTTAAATCCTGAACATCCGGATTTTTACCTGTGATGTAACAATCCTGGTAAATTCAAAATCGCGTGTTGTTTGAGTGCTAAAAGGGATTCATCAAGCAAGTGCGAATAAACCAAAATACACGTCCAGGTATGTTTTTGATGAGGGGACAATGTTATAATAGGGTTAAAAACTCAAAAAAGTAAATTTAGTATAATATCTTGTATCTCTTCTAAGAATGTTTCAGTTTTCTACTTTAAGGGTTAAGGGGTAGGGATAGTCATTGGATCATTCTTCATAAACTATTTGTTCTTTTTACAATTTGTATTATTATTTAGACTAATAATAAAGTGTTACTCAAACATGCATGAATGAAACAAAACACAACTCCAGGTCTGTTTTTGATGAGATAACGACATTATAACATGATTTAAACCTCACACAAGTCAGTTTTATGTAATACAGGACCTTTAAAAACGTCTTAACACGTCTGGTATAATACACGGACATTATTGTTGTCCAGTACTGAAACCTTTTGCCATTTTAAACTGTTACATAGCTCATTGATACATAACTGCTCTAGTGCTTTTCAAACGACAAGGACAGTCAAGATAACCCTCCATTCAAAAATATTCACTACCTGTAGAATGGTGATGTGCTGAATTGCTGCAGTTAAATGACCTATTGACTGACAGGGCTGAAGCAGAGACGGTTTATTCACACGCAAGACTTTCATTTTGTGACTGGTGAGTTAAAGAGGCTGTGTGTCCGTCTGCTTTTCAGTGGACTTGTATTCAGAGCTGTGGTCCGTCTGGTGTATGGCCATGTCCGCTCTCTAAAGAATGACTTCAGTTTGTATTCACACCCGTCCAGCTCTGAGCGTGGGGCTGGAGGACGGGGTTTATGAATAGATATAGGACAGTTGTTATGCACATGTGAAAAGTAGATTTTGTTGCTATAGCGATTAGATAACCAATAATTCTCTGTGTGGTTTAAACAATGCTGTCTGTCCTGCATTCACCTTTAGTTATGTGTTCTCTTCTGTTCTCATTTTTTTTTTTTTTTTTTATTACCAGCCATGTCCTGAAACATAGTTGAAGGTGTCTGTGTAATCGCTGGTGTGAGCATTTTTCTTTTGCTATTCACCTTATTCTGGAAGTTGCCGTGGGCGCCGCCGTCGTCATTCGGGTTGTATTATTTTGCACGATCTTGACAGTGAATAAGTTCTATAGGGACGACAGAAAGCCGGGGCAGTGTTGACTTGTTGGTCACATAAATATTGAACATTTTACACAAATCAATCTACTTTATATCAGATTTTAGCGACAAAACCTTCCCCAAATTCTCTATTCTCAGTATTTCTTTTGTTTATACAGAGGGATATCAGTCTATTCTCTACCCTGTCCATCATGTCTCGACAACCAAATATGATTTTTTTTCAGTAACACATTTGTTATCTGTCATTTACAAACAAAGTGTTGACAAAGTGTGTATTCTGGCAAATAAAAAGATGAAAAACAGTTGTTATCCACGTAATTATAGTGTCTTAATAATTTGTGGTTAAAGGTCCAATATTACACAAAATTGACTCTTGTGAGCTTTAAGCCATGTTAGAATGTTATTACCTCATGAAAAAACATAACAGTAGTTGTCTGTCTACATCTCCAAAGCTAAAAATGCTCTGTTCCACCTTGTGATGTCATGAAGATGTTTTCAAGTCAACAGCTACTTTTTAACCTTTTGTTCAGTAGAGATTCAAATCATCATTCATTTGGAATCATCCAAATGATTTTAGTGAAGGTGTATGGAGTTTGAAAACACAATGGCACACTTCCTGTTTTACCACATGACATCACAAGGTGGAACAGAGTGTTTTCTGTTTGAGAAAAGAACATAATATGCAGGGTTTGTGTGTTAAACATGTGTGAATGAAACAAAGCACAACTCCAGGTCTGTTTGTGATGAGGAAACAACATTTTAACAGATCAGAAAACAGAGTAATATGGGCCCTTTAAGACAACGTGGAGGAGTTTTTAGCACTCATGCCCTACAGCGAGGAGATCCTGGGTTCAGTTCTGTGGCGTTGCTCTTCCAACATCTTGCTTTTCATAATGTTAATATAATAAATAATAATATATAATAATATGAATTCCCCAGCTGTTTTTTTTTTTTTTTTACAGTGCCAAGACTGTGATTTGAAAATGGGCCCCCAGGTGCTCCAGACACACTGCCCCAGCAGGACTGAACTTTGGGTTAATTTCTGACCACATTTTTTGTTCTTATATTAAAATTAAATTATACCTTTACTTAACATGTTGAAGCTAGTATTCATCAAACCAATTAATCTTTAGTTTATCTTCGTTAATACTGTGAACTGAAGTGAAACACAAATCCCAGATGATTCATGGTTGTACATAATCTTAGAACATCTTATATCCCTTAAGTAATGAAGCCATTTTTGCTCTAACCTCTCGTATTTGCAGCCTCCAAATTAGTGAGCCTCTGCAATGACCTTTGACAGTAAACGCTCCTCCCCAAAAATAAACAAAGTAATGAAACCAGGTTGGAATATTTCATACTGTGACATTTTCATATGGCATTTTAATTTGCCTCATATACCTGTTAGGCAGCGCGCAGCTCCACCTTTGTCAAACTTTATTGTTATGATTATTGTGATAATAAACATCGCAAAATTACTATTCACAACACCGTGACAAGAATATGAAATCCTTAATGTTTCCTTATCCTAATCCAAAACCTAATCCTTAATCTATTCATCTAATCCAGGGGCGTACAGTCTTTTTTCATCAAGGGTCGAGTATCAAAACGCAGATGAAGCGGAGGGGAGATCAAGGACTATAGACTTGTGCACAATACATTACGACTTCACTCCTACAACTTTGTGTCCAGTGGATAGATTTGAATTTTTCTTTTGTTATACAGTGAATAATTGAAATATGTGCATTTATAACAGGTTAGAATGAGCCATCAGTCCTTTACTCGAGCTTAGATTTACAAAAGCACACACTAAAATTTGAATTTACTATCTTACAGAAAAGTAGCCTTCTAGGTATTATGGGCCACTTCACTTAAAAGTCTGAGCACCAAGAAAAATGTGTCTGCGGGCTGCATTTGGCCCCTGGGTCATAGTTTGGACATGCCTGATCTAACCCATCTTTACATAAACAGATGGATTAAAAAGTACTTTACATCCAGGTTTACTTTTTGGAGAATAGATTCAATAGAAATGTGGTAATTTTGCTTCTAAATCTCTGAAGATTAGTATGCTTTAGTTGCTGATTATAATGTAACCTGTATAATCACATTTATCAATTACAGATTAATCTTGATATCCCTGCCTACACCAACTCTTCAGGCATTGAAAGTGGAACTAAACACTAAATCAACTTTTTTTCACTGCTAAACTGTGTAATCAGCTGTTCCTAGTGGCCTCTGCAATTTCCTGTAGTTGGTGACATCACAAAAGACTGCCCCGATTACAGCCAGGTGTTTCTAATTACAATCACCTGGCAGCAAGGGCGGAGTTTGAAGTGTGGACACCTGTTAGACCAATCACACTGTTCCTTATACCCCCAGACCCCGCCCCTCCTTACCTCTCACATTCCCCTTTAGTCCTCCAGGCCCCGCCCAGTTACGCAGCTCTATTTGCAATGTGGTTGTGGGCGGAGTTTATGTGTTTAGTCCCACTTTAACTTAAACTTTTCTGGGCAGAGGAGGCAAGGTCAAGCAGTTAATCCCTCATATAAACTATTGTAAAGCTATTGAATTTACAGTGAAAATCTATGTAATTAAACTAAAGAAAAAGCACAAAAGCTGCACACTAAGCCATTACATTCTGCAGAAAAGATACCAGTGAGAACTTTGTAGAAACTTTGAGCAAGATCCTGTCTAAAGTGGCTGATTACAATGTCCAAACACATTATTTTTGTTCTATCTTTCGAGCTATAGTTGGATACACTGTTGGATTCTTTGCCCATGTGCGCCATCACAATGGTTAAACTGAAAAACTCTCTCTGTTGTATGTTTATGGGCTCTAATTACAGGAAAGAGATGGAAAAAATCATCACTGTCACAAGTTTATACTTTGAACACATATAATTTGAATGCAAATCAAGCAGTCTTACCTTGTATCTTCTCAAGTTTTAGCCATAGTTAAACAGAATTAATTCACAATGTTGCTACGCTATTTATAACCCTCTCTGTTGCAGCAGTAATGAGATGCATTGTAGCCTTTTCAAAGTCTCATAAAAATCTTCCTGTCATAAAATACCTGCGAAAAGTTGCGTTTTGTTCCACTTTATAATAACTCCACCTTAATGACTAAAGACTTTATTTATAATTATCAATAATTCAGGCTTAACTATGTAATTGCATGTTAATTACAGGGCAACAGTAGCTCAGTTGGTAGAGTTTTTGTCCACTGACTCTCAGGTTGGTGGTGCGATTCCATTTGCCACAGATGAATGCTGTCATTGCGTCCTTGGGCAAGACACTTAACCCACCTCACCCCAGTGTCTGTGTACACTGGTGAATGGGTGAGTAGTTCCTTGATCTAAAGCGCTTTGACTGACTTGAAAATATGACCTTTTACCATTTATAGCAAGGGTGTCGAACACATTTTCACCGAGGGCCACATCAGCAAAATGGCTGCTCTCAAAGGGCAAGATGTAAAATAAACTAACTAATTTTTCAACTTGTTAATTAACTGTTTTTGTATTTATTACTTATTCAAGTTACAAATATTGCATATGCATTTGCCTAGATGTAAAAATATGGCTGTGTAACTGCGTATATCCTGATAAATTGAGATTTTAAGACCATCATTTAATTTACCCTGTCGAGGGCCACATAAAATGATGTGGAGGGCAGCATTTGGCCCGCGAGCCTTGACTTTGACACATGTGATTTATAGGAAAGAGTTGAACGAAAATACACTGTCTGGCCAAAAAAAAAAGTCACCACCTGGATTTAACTAAGCAAATATGTTGGGGTTGCTGCAGTTGGTCTGGTCTAGGTTCAGCAACAGTCTGTGCTCAAAGAATGAAGTCAGCTGACACCTGAATATACTGAATGACCAGGTTATTCCATCAGTGGATTTTTTCTTCCCTGATGTCATTTTCATATTCCAAGATGACAATGCCAGGATTCATCAGGCTCAAATTGTGACAGAGTGGTTCAGGAGCATGAGACATCATTTTCACACATGGATTGTCCACCACAGAGTCCAGACCTTAACCCCATTGAGAATCTTTGGGATGTGCTGGAGAAGCTTTGTGCAGCGTCAGACTCGACCATCGTCAATGCAACATCTTGGTGGAAAATTAATGCAACACTGGATGGAAATGAAGCTTGTGACACTGCAGGAGCGAAATCGAAACAATGCCACAGCGAATGTGTGCAGTATTCAAAGCTAAAGGTGGTCCAACAAAATATTACATTGTGTGACCTGTTTTTTTTGGTGGCGACTTTTTTTTGGGGCAGGCAGTGTATCTTTGTCACAATAGAATAGAGAAGAATAGAATGCATTTATTGTCACTATACACATGTACAACACCATACACATGCACAGCAAGATTAAAAACAACTCACCCTCCAATACAGACAGACATGGGACACTACAACACAATATAACTAAGATAGCTAGTGCCAGACATTAAGATATTTAAAACATTTAAAACACCCCAGACTACAACTCTCAACAAAATTACAAGTAAATACTGCAGTCACATACTGCACTGAACAAATATTGCACTATATTAGCTATTGCACTGATAAATATTGCACTGTGTTAAATATTGCACTACATTAAATATTGCACTTTATTAAATATTGCACTCAATCAGACATATTGCACTCAATCAAACTTATTGCACTCAATAAAAATATTGCACTATATTAAATATTGCACAAGTCGGAGGTCAGTGCATACGTGAATTCAACAGGGTTATGGCACTTGGGGAAAAAAAACTTTTTTTGAAGGAAAAAACTTTGAACACATATTCATAGTTTGAACACAATAGTACTCATTGTTATACCAAATTAATTCACAGTTTCGCTACGTTTTTTATAACCCTCTTTATTGCAGCAGTAATGAGATGCATTGTAGCCTTTTCAAAGTCTCATAAAAAAATCTTTCTGTCATAAAATAGCTGTGAAAAGTTGCTGTGTCTTAATTAGTCTAAACCTAAAACATGAACAGTCAAATGAAACTCATCGAGGCTAAGAGTTATAGCGGTGAATTGAAGCCTTGAGTATCATAGCAACCAAAGAGCCAATCTGGAGCGAGGCTGTTGAAGGGCGTCCATGTTCATTTATATACAGTCTATGGTTGTGTGTTTATAGAGTCACAACTTGATTCCTTTTGAACACACATAGTTTAATCCCAAATCTATCAAACCTCTCTTCCATCTTCTGAAGTTTTACCCATAGTTAAACCAAATGAATTCACTATGTTGCTACACTATTTATAACCCTCTCTATTGCAGCAGTAATGAGATGCACCGTAGCCTTTTCAAAATCTTCTTGTCATAAAAAAAGCTATGAAAAGTTGCTCTTTGTTCCGTGGTCATATCTTGCTGTCACAAACCACTTTTTTATCTCTTCCACACGATTACCTTGACACGTATTAAGCTAATACCGTGCACCAGAAGAGAATAGTGTTTTTAGCCTGCGGGAGCCAATTCGACGTAATATGCATCCATTTTATGCCCTGACACACTTGACAGGATCCAGTGACGCTAACAGCTATATGCAAAACGTGAGTTAGCATGCTCTTCTGGTGTGGTTGGATGTTTACTTGGCTTTGGCTTCCATTGCTTCAGATAGTAAACGCCACAGAGCAGTGAAATGAATGAGTCCGCTTGCTGAACAATTGGTTTCAGTAATGGGTCCATTAAGCTGGAGGAGAATGGCAGAGGCGAGCCACAGCTGATGCAAGTTTTACTGCAAAAGTGCTGAACATTTCGAAGGGCATTCTGGTATAAAGAGCTACATTAAGCTTTAATGCCGAGGGTACAGGGCTTTCAGGGTTCTGGGCTGGTTCAGAGCCACTTTAACCTGTTTTTTCATTTGGTTGCTTTTGTCCTAACTCCTGTTTTTGCCATATTTCAACTGAGATAAAGATATGATAGAAAGATATGATTTGGGATTTTCCATTAGGGCTGTTTTTAGTACTATGGCATTATTTATTTTTTTACTAGTTGACAGTGGTAAATGGTCACATTTTTATATAGCGCTTTTCCACCTTCAAGGCACTCGAAGCACTTTACCAGCCATTCACACACAGATTCATACACCAGTGTACGCAGAGACTGAGGGCGAGGTGGGTTAAGTGTTTTGCCCAAGGACACAACAACAGTATTCATCTGTGGGAGCTGGAATCGCACCGCTGAGAGGGGGATTTAAACCACCAGCCTTTGGATCTGTGTACAAAGACTCCACTACCAACTGAGCTACTGTCACTATGAAGTCAAATGATTATTTCTATTTCTATTATTTCTGTATTTTTAAAAACACATTTTAACCAAATAAAGGTTTAATTGGAGGCTTATAGATATAGAATATTTTAAAAATAGTAGTGTATTAGATGGAGCTCAGACCTTGCTTATTCTTTTTTGACATTTTGATTTAATATTTCTGCTGTCTGGTGTTATAAAAAGTCTATTGGCATGTGGATTAGAGTCACAGGTCAGATTATGATCATAGTGTTTCAGTTTTCTGCAGCTAAAACTTGGAACAGTCTTTCTGAAGATGTGAGACAGACCTCTACTTTTTAAATCCAGGCTCAAAACTGTTGTGTTTAGCTGTGCATATGACTGAAAGGGTTTTATTCTGCACTGTTTACTTTTAATGTTAATTTTATGATGATTATTTTAGTTTTAGTTTGTGTTGTGGTTATAATGTCTTTCTTATTCTGTAAAGCACTTTGAATTACTTTGTGTACCAATTGTGCTATGCCAACAAAACTGCCTTGCCTTGTCGACTAGTCACACTTATTCAAATTCATTGTTGCAGCCTTATTCTCTATTAGACTGGTCTTAGAGCTATTACTATTTCTATGCATCTGGTACTACTTTATCATCACTACACCTTAATGGCCCTTATCAAACATGGACATTATTGTTATTGGCCATATACAGTGTGCTCTCAAGTATGTTTGCTTTGGCGTTTTATTATTTAGACTTCAAGTTATGGCTAATTAAAGAACTGTAGATTATTTCACAGCGTCAGTGCTTCACATACTCTGATCTGGTATAGCTTGACATCTACTGGCAGCAGATGGAAGTACTATAGGAAAACAATTATACTAGCTAATGAACATGTCCCAAGATGTTGATGTAAGCATGCATCAGTTATGAGCACGTTTTGACGGGAGAAATGCTTAAAAAAACGAGTCTGGCGATGATTTATGGACTAAAAACTGTGCGGGCTTCTATCTGTGACATCACAATCCTGGGAAATTTCATACGCAGTGTTTGGTGATGGCTCAGACTTGGTTTTCAGGTTTTATCAATTGTAATTCATACTATTGCACCTCATTGCGTACATATTGGAAAAAGTGATGACTATTTGGACCTCAGAGGAGCAGGGAGGGGTGTTTTCGTCCACATCAACTGACATGATTTTAATGCAATATGGATAAGATGGTTTAATATCTGTCATAAAGTGGGTTATATCAAAGCCCTCTGCGAGAATAGGGCTTTAAAAATCTAAACTCGCGTCACATTAGCACATGGTATCTTTCACAATTATTCCAAACTTCAAACTCACAACAGTTACACAGATGGCTCAAGTTCAGTGATTATTTCAGTTTGGTTTCCTGAGCAGAACACATGGTAATTGGTGTAGTTGTTAGCGCAGGGATGGCATTAGGAACATTGAGGAACACATCTAAAGCAGGACAGTGGTGAGACGGTGACATATCTGGCCTTTTGAATAGAAACGACAAACAACAGGAATATTCAGCAGATTCCTTCCCTTTTGAATTTATGAGTGGAATTTGAAGTCATAGAATACAGTGAAAATGGTCACAGTATATACTTCATCAGCTCTTTGTTGTTTTTTCAATCTGATACCAAGTAGTAGGGTATCGCTAGTATTGCGATATTGATATGATCCTGATACGATACCAGTGCTAATAAGCTTAGTATACAATGCATTGAAACTGCTATACAGAATTTTACCTTGGTGTTTTATTTTTGTTCTATCTTGGCTTAAACCAGGGATGGCGCTAGGGGACGTTGAGGAGCGTCTCTACCGAAAGCTCTGAACCCCCTACTTGCCAGCACGCCAATTGTGAATAACAGATATACACAATTAGCGTGCTGGCTAATGGGTAGAGTCTGGACTTTCAACACTAATGTCTCACAGCTCTCCGGTAAATCAAGATATGAACATTAATAACAGACAAATCAGTTCCAAGCTCCTTTCCTTATCACTGACCTGGACGTGCATCATCGTCAGCCATGACAAGGAGCATCCCAGCTGACCAGTGATGAGTGGGAAGCAGTAAGGAAAGGCCCGTGAATCACTGTCTGTAAAATACACAGGAGACAGCAAATAATGCCAGATCTGTTCAAACATTTCTGAGGGTGCCCCAGACCTCCTGCTCTCAGAGGCCTTTTTATGCAGAGATTCAGTTACAGGAGGCAAATTAAGACTATGGCTGCAGTATTAAAACAATTACAAACATTGAATACATTGAATAATTAATTTTAATAAGTTAAACAATAATGGTGCAATAATGTGGTGCCTCTTGTAGCTTATTTGTCCTATGAATGTACAACGAACTTATGGTAAATTTATGGTACAAATTATACTCCTCTCTAATGTAGTTTTCCATTGATGAGCAGCCCGTGTAATTGATTATCACCACCAGTTTTTGGCTCCTGCTGATAATGACTTTGTCCACCGTGTGTGTTTCTTTTTGCTTTTTTTTATTTTTTATTTTTTTCTTCTTTCTCTTTCATTTCTATATTTGTATTATTATTAATATATGTATGCATTTAATTTTGTTATTGCAAAAAACATGAAAATAAACAGTTAAAATACTATTACTACTGCTACTACTATTATTGTATATTTCTTCGGTCCCTCATCATATAATCTGGACCCCCCCATTGCCCCCTCTATGAAAATTCTCTGGAGCTGCCACTGGGTTGAACTGATTAAATAATAATAATAATAATAATAATAATAATAATAATAAATAACAATGTATTTCAAAAACTGCATCAATTTTTATGCAGGTTTTGCGATTGTGCCCTTGAGCAAACCTGCATAAAAAGCCAACACACATGGGACAGTTTGTGCTCCATATCAGTCCCATCAAAATTTAGTTAACAATGCCTCCCACGGTCCCAGATAACCCAGAGAGATTACCATTACAATGACGTCTATTACAAACATGAACTTGATTTATTATCCAATCCTCGCCTCATAAAACATATTTACAGATTTCTAGATTGGGCTGATGATTCGTTCAACACTGCATATGCAATAATACGCACATAAAATTCTTCTCACTCGCTCAGAACCATTCTAGTCTGTGGACAGCAGTGATAAATAGCATAGCATTTGTCAAGTTAATATTAATCACATAAGCATCAGAGTGCTGCAGGCAGATGCATGTAGCCTTTAGCGAAATCTGGTGCAGAGCATTGTTTCTTAATGTAAGATTAATATGTCCGCACAATAATAAAACACACCAAACTAGATTCCCTCTGGTATATTCACAGTGAAAATGATTGCTAGTGTGAATTAGGCTACTCGGGGCCCCAATGGAAAACAAAATAAATCATACCATTTGCTGGAGGAGAGAATGGCTCTTGAGTAGAATATTCATTAGAAGAGCATCTTAGCGGCACCAATCACTCCAAGAGGAAATTACAAGAGGAGGTGCGTAAACTCACTCACACCAGCCAATGTCTCTTAATTAAATATGGACATGGGTAAACAGCGTGTGGAAGTAGTTTTAATGGATGCTCTATCATTTTGTCACCTTCGTAAATAAAGTTTTCACAAGCTAGTAAAACAACGTCAAGGTGATGTGTTTATTGTCTGCAGGGATTAAACTGTGTGTCCAAACATTCAGGCGCAAGGCAAGAAAGTTAATAATTTAAAGGGTTTGTCCAGTATGAAAAGTCAACAAGCTTTCTATTTTTTGGGGGGTGAATATTTATCATGTCTACATTTTCTTTGCAGTACTGGGAATATTTTGTTAGTTTTTGTGTATATGATAAGATTTAAGCTGTAAAAGTTTGAATTAATAACTTGTATGGCTCATTACAGAAGCAAAGTGTGACTTAAGTGTTTCGTTCTGATGTTTATTTTTTGTAATTTTTAATAATATTGTAGATTTAGAATAGCTTTTGTGGTTTAAATCTGCTCTTGGGTTATCGTGTCCTCCATCAGCCCTTGAGTGATTGAAATGTGTTTTTTTTTAAGACAACAGACAGATTTGGAGCTGAGAAAAAGTTTATGATCTAAAGGTAAAAATTGCCACACAATTAGACCTTTGGGAAAGCTGTAGGTCAAACTCAAATTCACAGAGCGCCAAAATTAAAAACTCGTGGGCGAAACTGAACAATTTCAAGAACATCTGCATGTTTTTCAGAAGGGGTGGATTAAATTTGAGTGAAACGACACTCTTCTCCTTTAATGGTAATTTTATGATGACAAAACATGGACTGATGGACTTTTATTAGACAAAGTAAAGTGACAGGAAAGTATTTGAGAAGTGACAGGAAAGTTTTTTGTAAAGTAATGGGAAAGTTCTTAAACTGACCAAGACAGTGTTTAAAGAGTGCGAGAGAGAGTTTTTAAAAGGTGCAAACGAGTGGGTGAGAGAGTTGGGTGATTATTTATGTTTTGATTTGTGTGATTTTAATGTCTTTCTTATTCTGTAAAGCACTTTGAATTACCTTGTGTACGAATTGTGCTATACAAATAAACTTGCCTTGCCTTGCCTAGGAGACGCTAACGAGTGTCAACAGAAGTGATGGGGGCCTGCGACAACACATTTGCAAAGAATTCTGGGATTCGTAGTATTAGAGGTGCATGCGCTATATTGGACAAAAGGGATTTTGTCGTTGTAGTACCAATGAGTGGCCACTAATCCAACTCGGGACAACTCTAAGAAGCAACATCTTCTCCAGTTATTTTAATAGATCCATGATTGTAACATACACAGAGAGTTTGGAATAGCAACTCGTGTTTTTCAAAGCAGGTTTTCATCATTTAAATCACCATCATTCTGTAACCCCAAGTGCCAACTTATTACAACTCTGAAAGCCAGGACAACCAAACAAAACATGTTTTCTGTAAATCTCAGTTTTTATGATTCCTCTGGCATAAAAAAAAAAAAAAAGTGATATTGTAGAACGAGGAACAGGGACCTAAAGGGGTGTGCGGGACAGCCACAAGAGCAAAAGGTGGACACCCTCTCAGTAGCTGATACTCGATATCTAACAGTGTCCAGCGGTGCACAAGTATTACGTCTTTCTAAAATCGCAGCTGATGAGTGCTTATGGTTGAGTGACTGCACAAATGAGACGCGCGAGTGAAATTACCCAGAAATAATTAAAGTGTACTCTCTCCCTAACTGTCAACATCCTCTTAGCATTTCTTGGATGAATGGGCTTGTTAGTCAGGGCCTGTCACTGCGCACCGCTCTGTGACAGCTTTTACAATCCGCTATTCTCAATGGTGTAAGTACAGCCTCAGAATTCATACTAAACAAATAGAAAGGCTTAGTCAGATGTTTGAACTGTTTGCCAGTGTTTTAGTTCTAGAGTGGGACTAGTTGTACAGAGACTGCCTCCTGTGGTGTTTTCACTCAGAAAAAAGTACTTCTCTTAAAAAAACTGAAACTAAAAAACATGTATTCTTACTACAAGCAGGGCCGTCTCTAGGAAATGGGAATTGGAAATGGGTTTTTACTTGAGTCAACCTGTATTTTTAGCGATCCATTAGAATCTCACATCTCCTTCCTTAAAGCCTTTTTTTTTTTTTGCTTTCTACCATGTTACCAAGCCTGCATGAAGAGGTTTTAGGTGTCCTCCATGCATGTTTGAGTAATTTTGCAATCTCTCCCGGGCCCTATTGGAATTCTCCTTAAGAGTCTGTACAAGGCTCCGCCCATAAGCCTACATCGCCCACGCTCCCACACGACAATTCTCCATAAATATACAAAAACATGATACAAAACTGTACACAGCAACTTGTCAAACCTGATGCGATGTGCAGTAGTTTCATTAGTGGGATGCATGATGTGTGATGTGTTGTGATTGTGCTCTGAAGGGGGAGTGATTTAGCACAGAGAGCAAAAGGAGGGGAGACTCAGCACTATATGAATTTGTTTTTTACTTTCTCATTCACTACAAGCAAAAGTGTCAGTTCTGGTGAAGCCTGTTTGACTCATGGAGCGTATCGTGCCGATCCTGTGTTGGACATATTTGAGGCTTATCCACATGTGGTGAAGGAGAAACAAAACAGCAGCAGTGAGATGCAGCTCACGTACGCTACTGCACAAGAGCGCCCCCTCTCTATGTGGTGTATAGGTGGAGGAAGTAAACAAAAGCCCTAACTGTCTCTGTGTTAGGTTTAATCCCTGCCTGTTTATGTTGTGGTATAACTCAGTGTTTAAATACCTGTCCCTGCATGATTTGAAATACTTTTAATCTTAATATAGGCTGTCTAAAGAGTCTAATTTATGAAGCTGTAATTAAAATGACAAAATATAAGCTCATAAAACTAAATATATAAAGACACTGTATTTTTACTTATTAGGGATCAAAAAATCATGAAGGAACCGGATCAATAGGAGGAAATAACAATGTCCGATACTGACAACATCTTACCATTCCCCATCTCTACTCGCCTCTCTGCAGATCTGACCTGTAACTGGACCTGTTGGCATCATCTGCTGGTCTCTTTGGAATATGTTAAATGTGATAGTAGCTCAGTTGGTAGTGTTCAACCTCTGATCGGACGTTTGGCTGTTCGAACCCTGCTTCCAGCATAAACATCATCGGTAGAGCAGTCTAGCTTCTACAAATGAACGCTGTTGTTGTGTCCTTGGGCAAGACACTTAACCCACCTCGCCCTCAGTGTGGGTTAAGTGTACACTGGTGTATGAATGTGTGTGTGAATGGAAGTGTGGTTCCTTGATGTAAAGCGCTTTGAGTGACTTGAAGGTCAAAAAGTACTATACAAATATGTGACTATTTACCATTTACTGTGGCAAAGCTAAAACATCTCAACAGTGACAAGCAGTAGGGGGACAAAAGGTACACAGAGCACCTTTAAGTTGGACAATTTAAAACCCATTTGCCAAAGAACGAAATCTATAAGTAATAACAAAAGTGCGTGTCACAGTTAAAGAGCACTTTAAAGTCCACAGAAACTCTTTAGGGCCGGTCTTTTGTTTCCTCCTGCTCAAAGTCAGGCCTGGGTACACTCAGAGATCCTGTTATAAATGAAGCCCTTTTACACTCCATTGAAAATAAAGTGATATTGGATTTTACCTGTTACCGAGGCGACCACAGACCACACCATGGCCCAGCGGTCAGGGACAACAACAGGTTTAACAATGCAGTACGTCTGACCACTGAGAGACTGTAAAGTTGTTCCAGGGTTTTGAAGTTTTTATTATTGCGTTATATGTGCTCGTTATCCCTCTGGAGTAATTAAAGTTGTTTTGATTAATTTGGTTGATTAATTTCTTCGCTCTCCTTGGATATTCCCATAAGACTAAAGTCATTTTACAGAAGTTGAAACTGATGTAAGAAGCTTTGTTGTGCTTTTAACGTAAAGGTCCTATATTGTTCAAAATGGACGCTTTTTAGCTTTAAACCATGTTATAATGCTGTTACTTCATCAAAAACATACCCGGAGTTGTGTTTTGTTTCATTCACACATGTTTGAGTAACACTTTATTATTAGTCTGTCTACTTCTGTAAAGCTGGAAATGCTCTGTTCCACCTTGTGATGTCATGAAACTGTAGTTTTGAAGTTAACAGCAAACATTTACCTTTTGTTCGGTAGAGATTGGCAAATACAGGTCTGAAATGATCTAAATAACTCTCGTGAAGGTGTATGGACTTTTAAAAACACAGCAAAGCATTTTTTTTTTTCTGTTTTACCACATGACATCACAAGGTGGAACAGAGTGTTTTCTATATGAGCGAAGAACTCAGTCTAAATATGAAGCGTTTATGTGTTAAACATGCGTGAATGAAACAAAACACAACTCCAGGTCTGTTTGAGATGAAGAAACAACATAACAGAGATCAGAAAATAGCGTAATATGAGCTCTTTAAGTTGCAACCAATAAGTAATGAAAAATGGCATCTTCACATTTATATTGTTCTAATATAGTTACAAAGACGCTGTGAAGTAATGTTTGCATATAGTTGTGTGTGCAGATGTGTCATAAATACTCTGCTCTTGTTTAATTTGACTCTCTTTCTCCACTCAGACACTGGCAGAGACCAGCTGACATCTGTCCTGGTCCCAGTCCATTGTATCAGTATTCATTCTGTAGTAATGAATGTCTAATGTCCAAGTGTTCGTACCCAGCTCCAAATAAGCACATGATTATGCTGCTATATCAGGCTTTGCACAATACAATTTGCCCGGCATCGCTCTCTGTGTACACTCAGGGATATCAGTCTCGTCTCACTCTCTACGTCACATCTCGAGCCAGAAATAAACGTGATCGTGTAATCAGATCTGTTTACATCAGTGACGCATGTGAAATTTTAGTCTAGTGCGTCACTCATCGATTCTGCAAAAATCCACCATGTTTTTTCCATCCACTAAGATATTGTTTTCCTGTCTTTTTCCTTAGTGAGCTAGTGATGGGACGTTCAGCTCTTTTATGGGATCCGGATCTTTTGGAATGAGTCATTTCAAAGCTCTTCAAAAGACTGGTTCTTTTACTGTTTATTTATATGACAGGAGCCAGTGTAAGAACTCTTTATCTACAAACTAATCACAGAGAGACAAGATCAAGACTCGTTTGTTTAAAATGGTTCAAAACTGAGAGTGGGACTGTGTTTACCCTTTGGAGTAATGAAACGCTAAATAAAAGTTTGCACTACAATAATAATAATTTGAAAAACTTTTTACTTGGAGTACTTTTTACTTTCTTATGTTTTTTTTGTTTGTTTTTTGTGCACAAAGCTCTCACTCATATCACCTCCTCTGCTTCTATTTTGATTCTTGTGTTGGTTCAGCGTTAATCAGTGTAAAATTGCAAATGAAGAAAGAAATTAAAATGGCTCTTATAAAAAATGAGATCCAGTTTTAACCGTTGAAGTTAAGGATCTGATCAGTATAAGCGGACATATGTGTTTTGATGTAGAATGACCAGCTGTGTTCCTGTTTAACTAATTCACAGGTGACACATCTTTGTAAAGTGTAGGAGAAGTGTGTATTCTCGATCCAGGGCAACAGCAAAACTGGACCATCTTCCAATGTTTATCCATGTTTTGGTTTTTTTTTTACACATTTTTAAATCATGTAGAGCTATGACCTTTTCACCCTCTACTGTAAACAGCGGATTGAAAATTGATTGATTTTTTGTCATGAAGTCTCTGTTTTGTGGACACATATCTTTTGTAGATAACTTAGCTGTGTTGAATATCACTGGTGTATAGGGTATGGTGTGCTTTTTACTTGTCCAGTGCACAATGTAGGAGCACAATGTTGACTGCCTTTCATTTGTGTAACTCCAGCCTCTATGGGGCGCTGCGGTTCAGATGTTTAGAGTGGAATCCCCAGGTATGAAGGGTGCAGGAAATTGGAATTAGAGCCGTGTCCCAATTCAATGGCTGCACACTTCGTCAGGTGCATTGAAGGGCACTTACATCAGTTCTGGTGCAACAAGGTCTGACACATTTCATGCACCCAAAAGCAGCCAACAAATGTGCACTGCGTTTTCATGGAGCTCGGCCATGAATGAAGGGTGCATCCAAGCAGACTTCACACACTACTTTATCCCATCATACACCGCGTGTCACTTCTTCTATGGGAGAAAATGGAGTCAGCAGCTGTCAGCAGACGGTATGTAAGCACACAGACAGAGGTTGACGTATGCTCAGTGGCGCAGGCTTGTCCCATTTCGACACAGCCTTTGTGGTCCACAGAGGCTGCATGGAGGAGCACCCTTCGTCAGCCAGGCCCTTTGAAGGGCTCTTTGACGGGTGCAGCCGTTGAATTGGGGCGCTGTGATATTGTGGCAAAAGTGAGACAAATACATTGTAACTACTAACCACTGAAGCCTTTTTGGTACTTTGGAAGACACATGTACTTAAAGACTTCTGTACGCCTAACAACCAGCAGTGACTGATTACACAGGGCATATTAGTCTCTACACACCTCATTAACCAAGACAAAGGTCATAGAAGAGACTCTGGTGCCAGGTGTAAACACATGGATGCTCATGTGCAGCTGTAGTCTCTGAGCAGGCAGGTGGAAATACTGAAAATATGGATTAAATGTATATAGATCATTTGACCACAAATAAACGAACCTAGGATCACCTAGGATCACATTGTTCAAATATTACTCTAAAGACAACATACAGCCAAACACATAAGCACTCTTACTCACTCCCCTTAGCCCCTCCCACCCTCCAAGACCCAACATATGCACTCGTGATGTGATGTTGAACGAGTCGGCGCTTTTGAACGGTTCCTTAATGTGAGCGATTGAATCTGGACCTGATTTTTTTAAAGAACACTTTTTTTTTTTTTTTATTTGTGTGCACTTTCACTCTGATTAAGGCTGAACCAACACAATGATCAGAACAGACGCAAAGCAGGAAACACGGGTGAGAGCTTTGTGCACAAAAAAACATTTAGCATCATTACTTTTAAAATTATGGTAGCGCAAGGTTAGTGCAAGGGTAAACACACTCCCACTCTCAACTGGAACCATTTTACACACATCTGATCATTGGTTATTTCTCTCTGGGGTTAGTTTGTAGATAAAATGAGTTCACATCGGCTTCTCTCATACAAATCTTTGACATGAACGGATCCAAAAGACTCGGATCCCATAAAGGAGCCGAAAGTCCTAGCACTTAAAAATACACACACACATTCTACATTCTACTGACCATTCAAATCACATTCATCCCTAATGGGTACAAACTTGTCTGTTGGGAAATTATTCCAATGACTCACAGCAACAGATATATCACTGTGTCTTTCCATAATGTTCCTAATGCAGCCTGCTGTGTCTATCTGATCACATTACTTGCTCTTGCGATATCACCCGTGTGCTAACCTTGATCCTTTGTGAAGTCATTGGCAATGCATATTTGGGTATGGCTGTTTATCTGGATCTTGCTCCGTAATGCGTTTTATATCACATTTGTGCCCCATAATGAGATGAGAGGTACAGGTGGGCCGCTGCTAACACACACATCCACTTTACATTCACGGGACAGCTCGATCATCAGGGTGGGAGGGAAGGGAACAGATAAAAAGACTCACGCAGAGATGATACATTTTAGTATTTGGTGCGGCTTCGTAGAACTGTTTAAAGGTTACCACCCACATAATGAAAAACTGTGGTCGCTTCCCCCATGGAGCATTATAAGTGAAAATCCTTACTCTAGTTTATTGATTTTGCAGTAGACATGCTGTGGCCGTATCCGCTCTGTACACGGGTAATTAAAGGTGTTGACCAGACTACACACTAAAGACATAAGCTGGTCTTTAGACTCCTATGTGTCAGGATCCTCCCTTCTGCTGTTTTCCCTCTGTTTTCCTTTTCTGTTTTGTCTGTCTCTCCTCCCACCTGGGCATCATCTTACCTGACCTTCAATTTCGCTGATTACCTGCAGTATAAGCAGGGCCGGTCCTAGTTTTCAGGGGGTCCTAAGCTGAATTTGTTCATGGAGCCCCCAACAGCGGATGTGTCCCGGCACATTTCACATTCATATTTGACAACATTATGACTCTGGTCTCATCACCTTGACCATTTGTATTTGTGTTTATTTGACCAAAATCAGACTGAAAACATCCAGAATGTCACAACTACTATAGTCACAAGAACAGTACACGAACATATAAGGAGGGTCAAGAGTTTTGAAATCATAGACAAGTTTCTGGTGGATTTTAATGTGTTCCAGTTGTTGACAGTGGGCTTACTTTTACATTATGTTGGGTCCTTGCACCGGTGTAAACACATAGCTGCCCTCACCTCTCCTCACCTCTCCTCGGCTCAAAAACAAATGTAGCAGCAGAAGATATTTTGCTACTATAGATATAAAACAAATGCAGTCACTTGAGAGGGATATTTAGGCTGCTGTAAACACGCAAGCCCTCTTTCCAATAAAGCTTTATATATTACATTATTTTCTATATAAATGTATGGGCTCACGGGGGCCGTCTTCTGGCCTCATAAGTATCTGAGCATAAGTAGCCTGGTTTTTCAGCCTCTCCTTGCTCGCTCGTCGTTGATACTACTCCAATTAGTTGATGTGATTGGCTCCACAAGACAAGTTCACCTTTTTCAGCATTTTTGTAGTAAAATTGCTTTGTTCTGTGTCTGGGTGCCTCTGTCATTATTTTTGGAAGCTGTCTGCCTGTCTCCTACCTGTCTACCTGTCCGCCTGCTAACCAGCCCAATACCTACCTGCAACTTTGGACCCCCCAGCCTTTACTTGATCACTAGCCTGAACAATAAACAGTTGAACTACTTACCAGTTGTGTGTTGCTTTTGGGTCCTAAGTAAAACTGTGACACTATGAGGCTGTCATAAATAGATAGATAAACGATCAGTTGGGTGATATTTGGACCTTTAGCGTATCGGCCTTAAACCTCCAGCACAGGCCGGTATTGTGTTTTGGTTAATCTGCCTAAAAACACCCACAGAACTTTATTTTAACACTTTAATACAAATAGTTAGCTGAACAAAAGCTCTCTTATAGATTTGCAGTAATAAAGTGCTGTGGGTGTTTTTTGCACAGTTATGTTCAGAACGTAAAAAGGTATGCAGAGGTATTTGAGCTCTTTCTCTCTAAACTCCGTGTAATGAGGATGTAAACATCAGTTGCCATGGAAACGAGTTTATTAATGAGTTTTCATTGTTGTGATGACATACCAGACGCCGCTGAGATGTTTACTGTGCAGAAGAGGCATTTAAATTAGACAAAGATTTGTTTTGAAGGATTCTTGTTGATGAAACTGTGAATAGTCTGACATTGTAAAGAGAGCATCAGTATTTACTGCGTGTGCACGTGCCTGTTATATTCTAAACGCCTTTTCAGTTTTATTTATGAAGCTCATTTAAAAACTAAATATGTGAAGAGGGCATGAGTATTTGTTCTTTGTGCATTTGTGACATTGAAGGGAGCTAATCTGAGCCATTGTTCCCTCTGTCCACCACCAACATTCACACTCACCACATTCATACTACACAAGGTGGGTGAAGTGTCTTACATAAGGACACAATAACAGTTTCTACTAGAGACACTGCTGCCTCACCGTGGCACCTGATATTCCCAGCGGACTCCCATCCAACTACTAACCAGGCCTGGCCTTGTTTAGCTTCTGAGATATGAAGAGATCGATCGTTGACAAGAAGGTGCAGCCACATTTTGTAGTGTCAGTCATGAACATGCCCTGTTTTTTCAAAGTCCATTATGTTTGTATTGGCTATTGCTAACTTGAAATTGATTCCGACCATGTTACAGCCAGTATTAGCCTTTAGAATGCACAGAGGTGTATATAATTGAATCCTTACATCTGAGCTTACACACAAAATCAGATTTTTCAAACAAGCTTTCAGTTAACACATGACTCTCTGACCCCTGAGTGTGCAGTTTCAACTTTAAGATATTCATAAATTCTCCTCACAGGAAACCTGTGTGAATTACATACAGTTACATACAATGAAAGCCTGAATTCTTTACACAGTTTCAGCCACAATACCACCGCTCTGTTGGATATGGAGTCTTAAAGGGCCATATTATAATGTTGTTCCCTCTTCACAAACAGACCTGGAGTTATGTTTTGTTTCATTCACACATGTTTAACAAACAAACCCTGCAGATTTAGAGTTATTCTCTCAAACAGAAAACACTCTGTTCCGCCTTGTGATGTCATGTGGTAATACAGGAAGTGCTCCACTGTGTTTTTAAACTCCATACACCTCCACTACAATCATTTGGATAATGTCAGCCCTGGATTTGTCAATCTCGAATGAGCTAAAAGTAAAGGGTGGCTGTTAACTTGACAACTACCACAACATGACATCACAAGATGGAACATAGCATTTTGAGCTTAGACAGCCTAATAATAAAGGGTTTTGAGTCTATTATAACATGGTTTTAATCTCACAGGAATCCATTTTGTGTAATAGAGGACCTTTGAGGATTCAAATGCACAAAATATTAATGTAAGCACCAAATAACAGAAAGATTACTTTTGTGTGTGTGTGTGTGTGTGTGTGTGTGTGTGTGTGTGTGTTTGTTGGTGGTATGTATAGGAAGAAGATTATACCTCATTAATATGCCTGCTGTGTTCCATCCTCCATGCTCTTAGTCAAAAAGAGGGGTAGAATTATTATAGTTCCAAGCAGCTTGTCAGCACCAGGTAATTGCCTCTTACACCCCATAGACTTCATGACAAAGACTGATGATAAAACTTAAATTACAATAATGATCCTTCATCTTGATATTTTGTCAAACTGAACTCCCGCTGAAGTTATGCTCTTTGTGGCCAGTGAGCAGGCCGTTACAGTAGTCTAACCTACTGGAGACAAATGCATGGATAAGTCTCTCCAAGTCTGGTTTAGACGGTATACCTTTGTTTTTTAGATGGTAAAAAGCGGCAGATATTATCTGAGCCCATCATTACCCCTAGATTTCTAGTCTGACTTTAAGGAGAGAGAGAGATTGGAGGTGACTGCTAACATTTTCTTCATGCTTCTGTGGGCCAAAGACTATGATTTCTGTTTTGTCTGAGTTTAGCTGGAGAAAGTTGTTTTGCATCCACACACTGATCTGTTGGATGCAGTGGCAGAGTGAATCCACTGGTCCATATTCACCTGCTGCAGTGAGACATAGATCTGAGTGTCATCTGCATAGTTGTGGTAGGACACATTATTGCTGCGTATTAACTGGCCTAACACAGCATGTAGAGATTGAACAACAGGGGTCCCAGGATTGACCTTTGAGGCACCCCACAGGTCTGGGGCATTTTTATCTAAGACGGTTTCCAGTTTCAACAAAGAACTCCCTGGTAAGGTACTGTCCCGTAGGCTGTATAAATGGATGGACATCACTAACCCACAAGTTCCAAACAGGAAGTGAGCAAATCTGCTTCCATTTGACTTCTATTGAAAATTCAGCTCCCCTCTCTCTGTAAGTGCTGCTGTCAGGCTCGTCATTCTGACCTCAAAATGTTCATTTTAACCCACTCTACATGATCCTGGTGTTTTTTATTCCCTATTTAATAGCTCCCGCTAGCGTTAGCAGCAGATTTGATTGACAGTTATCATACTTCATTGCAAAGCCCCCTGCCAAACCAACGTCACAGACCTTCAACAAACTCACTCCTAATTGGCTCTTTGGTTGTCATGATACGCACACTCGAATTTCCAAATATGGAACTTGGTTGTAAATTAGCTGCTATAGCTGCAAGCCTCAATTGGTGTCACTCTCTCTCAGTCCACTTCTAAATAGTCTGTGTGTTGTCCAGTGCTAATGAGGGGCACAGCAGAAGCCAGGCTGCGCCCCCTGCAGGAAGATGAGGGCTCTGCTCCTGACACAATCATTCATCTGTGTTTACCAGAGCTGTGCAGAGCAGAGCCACACCAACAGGGAAACATAAATCTGAGAGATTGTATCTGAATGGGCCTTAAACAACCAGGAGGGCTGCAGCGTGACTTTATCAGGGCTATTTATCGTCTTAGGTCTAATGCAATGTAGCCTCATCCAATCTCCACAGTGCCAAGTGTCCCAGAGCATGATATGGGGCTCTTCCAAGTTACAATCATAAAACACACTGAATTAATTGTCACACATGAACAAGTGTGAGAGCATAAAGCAGCCAGAATTCTCACACACTGTTTGTGAAAGGCTAGAGATGTTGCTATGGTGATGTAATCAAAGCTATCATTATTTATAGGTGACATTTTGAGGACTTTTAACCATTCAAAAGACATTATAGTTTAATTGAGAGCCATGGGTCGAACAAGGGCAAGAGTTCCCTGCATCCCCTTATAGCTGAATATATGTGGATGTGCTCTCTTACATCTCTATAATTTAGCTAAATAAATTGTCACAGAAATCCCCACCCACTCCTTTGCTTCTCTTTTTCTCAAGTGGACAATTTGTCAAGGTGAATGCGAAGCAGAAAGTGAGTGGGCGTTAGCTGCTCTCAGGGACAGCGCTGTCAAATTATGTTATTCTTCTAGCTTGTTTTGCTCCTCACACGTGTCTCCTGCTTGTGAGGATCACAAATCTTAAAATCTTGTAAATCTTTTTTGCAAATCTAAAAAGCACTGTACCTTATTTTAACTGTCTTTTAAACATGAAAAAACACAACCAGTTAATTTCAAAGTTTCAGAGGTCCATTATTGGTTCCTTATCATATGTAAAATAACATCACATTTAAAACAACTTCAGCTGAACAAAGTGCTTCACATAAAAGTCAAGAGAAAACAAATATACAGCTCACACAATACAAATAAAAACAAACAAACAATAAAACAACTGCATATCCTGTCTAGCTAGTATTAAATGACAGGGAGAAGAGGTGGGTTTTCAGTCTAGTCTTAAACTGCGTAAAACACTGAGAGGATCTGACAGGCAGAGGGCGCTGCCACAGAAAAGGCCCTGTCACCTCTGCTCTTGACCCCGTCTTTAAACACAGTGAGCAGGAGCTAGTCATCTGACCTCTGACCTCTGGCTGTGGGAGGAGTATAGAGCTGCAGTAACTCTCTCAAATAAAAAGGACCCATAGAGTGCACACATTTAAACACAATAACGTTTTGCCAGTTAACATTATCCATTTTGATGACTTTGAACTGCATTTGACAACTTTCAGTGGTCAGTCATAGTACTAACAACAACTAGCTTGCTAACAGGGTACTTCGATGATTTTGGCAGGATAAAATGCGTTATAATTACATGCAGACAACCTGGAAAATGAAGTATGTATTTAAAAGTATCTAGTGAGTCCCCCGCTTTCACAAACCTCTCTCAGATCATTAGAATTCAACTTCAAGACATGTGGCCATTAGCACAGCCTTAGAACAGCTTTGTCAAAAAGTGAAGCAGGATGGACCACCCCTCGACAGCCAATCAGCTCTTATCCCAAAGCATCATATAGTGACTCACATGGCTCATCACTCAAGCTTGCAATAAATACAGTGTTTCCTACTTCCTTACTTAGATGTAGACAGTGTCCTCATGTCTGATTCCTCTCTGAGTTCACTTTCTGGGGGGGGAAAAAGATTCATTTATGAGAAAAAGTTGAGCATTTCAGCTTTAAGAAGTACTTTTACAATATATCTGTGCTGAGTTGAAGCTAATTTTGCTGAACCACACAGCAAGGGCTTTTTCCTCACAAAATGTTTATTATGTATTCTAAACCGGCGTCTGCTGACTTCACAACAAACCGCACTGTTTAGAAATATCTTTGCCCTCTAACTGAAGTTAATTGAAAAGTGAAAATGCCCAATTGAACCGAATGTGGATTGAAAACTATTAAAGAGCTAAATTGCAGGCAGCAGTTTTCCCCTGAGACTCACTGCTGACGCTAATTGAAGCAAAACGCACAGTAAAAACTAAACTGGGCTTGTGTTTGTCACCGAGCTTCACAAGAGCGCGAAGGAAAGTGAAGGATATTGAACCAGTTTTTGTGTTTTGCTAGAAATGTTTTGGATAGCGTTTACATCACTGTCTTTAAAACCGTTCTCTTGGCTCTGATGGTACAGAATCCAAAGCTAAGAGAGGTTCAAAAGGAAAATAGCTTGGCTTTTCTGGCAAATCAAACAGATAGCAATCTCACAGAAACACGAGCACGCATCAGAAGCAAAATGACAAAACTCCTTTACTTTAAATGTCACTGCTGTTTGTCATCGAGTTTCACACTTCTGCCTCGTAAGATATATAGATTTGAGTGATACGGGATATAACTTCTATCTTTTCAGCAGACTGTGGACTTAGTATAGTTATAAAAAATGTATTTCCCTAAATATTTTTCCTGATAATATCAACTGTCTGACATCTGATCCCCCTTCTACCAATGTACCAGACTCAAATGCGCCATACATTTTGCGTATAACCAGTTATAAGCCGAAACTGTCTAAAGAAGTGGACTAAGTGAGTGTGACATACCCACAGAGTTCAGCTCCAGTCAATTGAAGCTCATTGAGGCTAGAGCAGTTATTGAAGTGAATTTTGAGCCGACATCCATATTTGGAAGTCCAACCTCAAGTATCACAGTGTCGTAAAAGCTGGTGGATCAAAAGATGCAGACTCAGGATTCAAAAATTTGACAGTTTATTACAAAGAACATTTTAAAAAGCTGGTTGTAGGGAGTGGGTCGGAGGGAGCGGGTCATAGTGAGCTGGTCAGAGGGAGCTGTTCATAGGGAGCGGGTCGAAGGGAGCTGGTCGTAGTGAGCTAGTCGTACAGAGCAAGTCGTAGAGAGCTGGGTCGGAGGCTGAGGTGATTGGTGGTCCAAAGAACGGGATCTGAAGAAAACAAGAAAAACAAACAATGAATTGCACAACGAAGTAGACTGGGCCATGTGCATTTAAGTACCATGAAGAATACACACACGATCTGGCCATGTGTGTAGAAATGAACAGGCTCTTTGTGCTCCAGAGGTGGTGGCTTGATTGCTGGTCTATTCTGTCTTCATTTGAGAATATAGGTTAAAGAAGGACCTTGGTATCATGAAACTTTTCTATTGCAATGTTTATTTTAAAACTCTTAATCTTATGGTGGATTTTTATTTACGTGCTTTTATTTTTGAAAAGGTGACATTTTAGAACCCTACATGTATGACCTGTCACATATAAATACACTTATATGGGTGAAAGCAGGATTTCCTCAGTGCTCAAGCCTCAAATGCAGGACAAACATGCATAAATCAATCGAAATACAAATTTGAGTAAACTATTGAGGAGGGAACACCGTTATAACAAGGTTCAAATGTCAAAAAGTTGATTTGGCATAAAACATCCCCTCTAACTTGGATAAACCCCCTTCACTGAAAAGGTCATCCAAGGATTATTTAAAAAAGGCCAAAATCCAGAGAGAACTCTCCACAAGATTTGGCTTTTTTCAAAAGGTTAAACCAACACCTTTTTATTTTTAATATCACACCGTCGCCTTCTTTTTCTCAGATTTCACTGACTTAAAGAAACTCTATATAGCCTGCACTCTTAGTGGTAATACAATCATAACTGAACCTGAACCTGATACAGCACAGATACAAGTTTTTGGCTTTTTTTTTTCCTCACGTGAAAGTTCACTCTCCGCACTGATGCATGATTGGCTGCAGGTGCTGGGGTTTAGGTAGCAACCATTCAGACCAGGGAGAGGCATTTTGAATTTAAAGGCCCTATATTACACAAAATTGACTCTTGAGAGCGTTAAGCCATGTTATAATGTTGTTCCCTCCTCAAAAACATACCTGGAGTTGAGTTTTGCTTCATTCACACATGTTTGTGTAACCCTTTATTATTAGTTTGTCTACATCTCCAAAGTTGAAAATGCTCTGTTCTACCTTGTGATGTCATGAAGAGGTAGTTTTCAAGTTATGGGCTATCTTTTACCTATTGTTTAGTATAGATTGGCATTTTTTCAAGGCTGAAATCATCCAAATGATTCTGGTGAAGGTGTATGGAGTTTAAAAACACAGTTGTATTACCACATAACACCAAAAGGTGGAACAGAGTGTTTTCCATTTGAAAGAAGAGCTCAGCGTAAATGTGCAGGGTTTGTGTGTTAAACATGTGTGAATGAAACAAAACACAACTCCAGGTCTGTTTGTGATGAGGAAACAACAGTAGAACAGAGATCAGAGATTAACATAATATGGGCCATTTTAAACCAACTGGATTTCAGATTTGAAACTGGCGACCCCAAATGAGAGACTCGGGTAAAGCTAATTGGTCTATTTGGATAATCATCTTGAGAGCCGAAACACTCACAATTATAAGTGTGTAATGTTTTTGTAGAATAACAAGTAAACATGTTTATCTCATATTTGGGGACGCAGAAAGGTCAAGTTTATGAAATTTAAAATAAAAATCTTACCAACTGTTCCTTTAAGATTTTTTTTTCCAGTTTAGTAATGATGATTAGCTTTTGTTTGTATCATTGGAGTCATACAGGCTGCCATTTTCTTGGGCTGCCAGTTTAAAAATTAGATAATAAACACATTCATACTATGCCATTGCATAATAAGACACAATATCAATCTAAATACAAATTGGTTTACATTACAGAGATTAAAAAATAAATAAATAAAGTAAAATAGGTCAATTCTTCAACTCTTTTCGTAATTCACTCGTTTAAACTGAGTCCTTGGCCAAGCAAGGTCCAAGTCTGCACTGAGCCTGTCGAGTGGACCATGAAAGTGTCTGGTCTAAACACTTGATCCTTTTGAACAGAACTAGATGAAAATTGTTTCTTTGTGCCATTTATTCTGCAATTTACTTTGGAGCAAAGGCCAAGAAATGTCTCCAAACGAATTCATCTAAAAAACTAGTGACAAGGTTTGAGTATCACCTCAGGGAATGAAGGTGCTTGATTTGTCTATTATTAATGTTCATATCTTGATTTATGGACACAACAAATAAATAAATATACAGGGATCATGAAGAGGGGGTTAATATGAACATTTTAAGACCAAAATGTCGTGTCTGACAGCAGCAGTTACAAAGAGACGGGTGACAATTTTTCATTAAAAAGTGAATTGGAGCTGGAAATGCACCCATGCTCACTTCCTATTTGGAATGCACCAGCTAGAGTGTTAGTTATGTCCATTCATGTACACTGTATACAGTCTATGGTGTGAACAGGTGAGTGGTTCTTTGATGTAAAGTGCCTTGAAGGTGGAAAAGCGCTATATAAATGTGACCATAACCTTACTCTGCTGCTAATTAACTTTTTACAAATACTTTTTCTTTTTTTTTTTTTTATCTCTTTACTCCTTATTACTGCTTATTTGTATTTGAAGATATTACTACATGAGTTATGGTTTTAACAGGCTTTTGGTAATAAGCGTGTCGTTATGGGTTAGTATCACAAGAAATTTTGTTTTTCGCTGCTCAGCACCCAGACTCTAGCAGCAGTAGTAGTAGTAGTATGTGTGATATTGTGTGTGTGCGTGTGTGTGTGTGTGTGTGTGTGTGTGGGTCAGAGAGTGCACAGTGTGAATTCTTCTTATTGCTGATTGGTGTAATTGCATTGTATAATTTCTTCCTGTAAATCAGCGACTGCAGCTGGAAGTGAGCTTGTTAGCTACAATCTCTAACATCTCAGTTTTTATGAGCCTAATGTCTCTGTACGTTGTCCATTTAGATAAAGACACAAATACTGATTAACACTGAATCAACCACTTAAAATTATGAAAATTAACAGCTGTTAATGAGTGAAGCCTTAATTAAAGAGTTACTGATATATGTCTGGTGCTCCATTACTTTAGATTTTGCATTTCTGGTTTTAGAGGAGCAGTGTATTCAATTCAATTTTATTTATTTAGCACATTTAAAATATAACTTGAGCTGTCCAAAGTGCTTTACATAAACAGCAACAAACAAAAACAGATATACTGTACATAAAATATGACACATAGGCAATAAAACAATGCAAAACACCAGGACATCCTGCCGAGCTGGAACCAAAAGCCAGGGAGAAGAGGTGGGCTTTTAGTTTTGGTCTTAAATTTAGTTTGGTCTTAATACAGAGTGAGAGGATTTGACAGGCCGAGGGCGCTGTTCTATAGCCTGGGCGCTACCACAGAAAAGGCTCTGTCACCTCTGGTTTTGAGCCTGGCTTTGGGCACAGCGAGCAGGAGCTGGTCAGCTGACTGTGGTCTGGTTGTCTTCACTGGCAGATATATTTGAATGTCATCAGCAAAACAATGAAATGCCACACTGTGCTTTCTAAAAACATCTTCTGGGGGAAGTATGTACAGAGTGAAGGGGACCGGCCCTAATGTAGAACCCTGGGGCACACCATACTCTAAAACACACACAGAGAAGTACTGCCCCAGGCTCATAGGAAAACTCCGGTTTGACGGACAGGAACAAAACCAGCAGAGTTCAGTACCCTTAATGCCTGAATCGAAAAGCAAAAGAACTGTGGATTTACCAGAGTCAACAGTTAAAAGCAAGACATTAGAAACTTTTAACAGAGCTGTTTCAGTTCTGTGCTGGGATTTAAAACCAGATTTAGAATTTTTCACCGATTTGTTGAGATTAAAGTAATCCTGTAGTTGGTCATATACAGCATTCTCTAAAACCTTAGATGCAAAAGGCAACTTTGAAATTGGCCTAAAGTTAGAAAGAATATTTGGGTTAAGATTAGGCTTTTTGATGAGTGTTTCAGGGCAGTGGGGAAACAACCAGACATCAGAGACAAGTTCACAACATTAGCGATATAATGTCCAATAGAATCAAAAACATCCTTGACCAGATGATTTGGAATAATATCTAGAGGACACACCAGAGCGTTAGCCGTTGAACCTTATTTATTTTATTTTTTTCCAAGTCTAAGAGAGACACTGGCTCAAAACAGTCAACGACTGAATTACAGACTGTTGGAGCTACAACATCCACATCAGAGGGCAGTCTATGGTCAGTGGCTTCCATCAATATCCCATTAGTCCAAATACCCATCCATGAAGTATTTATTTATATATTTTTTGAGATATGTATCAGGCAGAAAGAAGAAAACATGTAGAGTCTGCCTGTTCTCACCCATACGTTGGTAACATGACCTTTGGCAGAACAAAAACATGTGCTCATTCGTTCGCTTTATCGGCCTGATGTATTGATCCATGTTGGAGCACTGAAGATGTTCTAGAGGTGTTCTTCTTCAGCTCCTGTCCACTGACTGAGCAGACTGGTTTCTGTCATATACTGCACAAAATAAGACTTTAAAGAGAGAGGGGCAGTTTATTTGGCCATTTAAAATCTCCAGGTCCAGAATATATGGGTTGTGCCCAAGTAGTCCTTAACCCCTCATCCACTCCACAGCCCTGCACTCTTCAGTGGACTCTATAGAGAGAGGTTCAGACACCCAGCTCACTACATTTGGGCCATGTGAGGGGTCAAGGCTAAACTCTGATAAAACTTGATTTCTGTTTATGTCAAGCTGGACATAAATGGACTGGATCAAAAACAATAACAATAATAACTGTCTGAGATGTCTGAAATTATCTCTCTTTTAACAGCTCAAGTTAAGGTAAGCAGCTAACACTAGCAACTTTACACAGCAACGGTTTATTCAAGAGTGTTTTATTCATAATCAGGATCAACAGTGAGATAAACCTGTGCTTCTATCTGCTTCATTCAGTCGAGTTGTGTCCAGTTAAAGACCTGTCTCTATCCGCTGTAGTTTTTCCGACTCTCGCAGTACATAAATGCCAAGTTAGTGAAAAAGCAGTCCTTTCAAACTTCCCACAATGCACCTTGAAAAGTAGTGTTCAGCTCTGGTCACCTCGAGCCTCTGTAGGGAATAATGTGGACATTCGGCCATTTTAAGCAAACAGTGGTAATATAAATGTGCACTATGTAACTGTTCTGATTGTAATCGGCCATGGACATTTTATTTCTTTTCCTGGCAGGTTCCTAGTATGTATTTATTTAACTAAACATATTTTCATTGCCAAAAACATAACTTGAAAAACAGGTTTGTCTCCTTGAGTTCAGATTGGTGGGTAGATTAGCATGACCCATCTATTTCAAAACAAATATGGCTGTTCATGAGGGAAAAAAAAGGAAAAAAAAAAAGCTATACCCTCAAAAGTATACTGTTGAGATTGATTGACTGTTGGATCAAATGCACATTTTTAACATAATCTAACTATGTTTTTTCTCTCTCTCTTTCTTCTCCTCCGCTGCTGATCTGGGCTGTGATCAGGTGAGTAATAAGGCTCCTCTTTATTTGATGCTGGTTTTGCTGTTCTCTATATTCTTCTATTGTCACATACTAGTGCTGCGGTGTGTAAGCTGTACTCGGCTATGAAACGGTCTCTTGGCTCAGAATCTGAATTATAATACAAACAGGATGTGCTGGGTTTATTTTTGAGTTTTATGCAGGGGCGGCGCCAGGGGGGGAGGAGGTTTGAGGGGGCACTAGCTTCGCCTAAAATGGTCAATGCAACCCCAAAGCTCCCTTAAAGATTTTTGCTCAACTTTCATAGCACATCCAAGCTTGACAAAAAATGTTCAAAATGAGACTCTACTTTAAAAAAGAAGAATGCCATATTAGCGTTTATAAATCACTGTAGGGCCTAACTACATGTAAAGTAGCTTAAAACAGCAACGCAAACATGTTACTCTCCATTGTTAAAAGGCTCTAAATGAACATAGACCTTAGCCTCCCTTAGCTCCTCCCATCAAAAATGTCTGGCGCCGCCCCTAGTTTCATGCCATCTTATCTTATCTTTTCATTAATTCTGTCAAAATAAGAAGAAATTAATTGTAGGTATCATAACTGTAAGTGCTGGACTTTGACTGCTGTATAAATCAGGATTATCAGTTCTGAAGTTTTGTATGGTGATCTTTTTGTCATTGTTTTAAAATTCCGTTGGACCGTAGAACTAAGAGATTCGACAGGGGGACAAAGGGGTCTATTGTTCCGGGTCGCCTGGGTCTTAGCGGCCCAGAATCGGAACCTTTGCCTATTAATTTATATTAGAAGGGGGCCCGTGTGAGGCTTCTTGCCCCAGACCCCCAAATTTCTGTCGACGGGCGTGAATAGAACATGCAGCTTTTTTGTTCAAAACTGTTGCTTCACATAGACTTTAGTACTTTATATCACATGTTTGTCAGAATAAAGTTCGTAAATAAACACCACATCACATAATATGACAAATAAAGGTGAGGAGCTGCGTGTGATATGAGAGGCTGGTTTTAGGGCATTTACATTTGGATTTTACCTAATTTACTTTTAATAGGAGATTATGATGGACTCTTGGCATTTTAGATGAAGGGAAAATCTTTTTTTTTTTTTGCTTCACTAGATAAATACTACTCACAATTGTTTTTTTTCTTTTCTTTCATTTTATCTACAGATGTTACAACCATGACCAAAAATAATACTGTATTGTGAAGCTCAAATTTTCTAGAACCATTTTGTTTTTTTTCGTTTTTTTCCTCTCTCTCTTTCTCATTCTTTGTAATATAAAAGTAAATGCATTGACATTTTGACGCTGTAAAGTGCAAACTGGCTCTATTTTTGTTCTAAATCATGAACATTGAGATCAGACATCAGTTCATGATTGAAAATGTCGACTTCATTTCGCCTCCATCCCAAATGTTAGACGTTCTGATGATGCTGCATTTTAAAGGGTCTATTACCATCTTACTCTTAAATCAGACCTATTCTGCAAAATTGACTTTTCAGAGCTTTTAACCATGTTATAGTTGTTTCCTTCTCATTGACCTGCTGAAGTTGTTTTTGGAGTGATTTGTGTATGTTTGAGTAATCTGTAATCGCTTATTTTTGAGATGCCATATTGCAGATCGACTCCCATTTTCACTGCCTCGCTATACGTCCACTGCTCTGTACTTATTTCGTTCTTCAGTTTTATTTTCTTAATCCATGATACTCGTACAATTCTGCAGCACTGGGTAGTCATTTTGATGCAAAGGATCCACCAGAGAAGCTGACTCTCAGTGGACTTGTTTCTTTTATTAAGTCATTTTAGGTGAATATTCGGATATAAAATGTGCAGATTATAACATAATGATCCACGGGTGTCATAGATTATAACTATAGAGCACAATATGTCCTCTTTAACCCTCAAGACTCAAGGGGAAGAGGGAAGGGGGGTCTGCACACTCGACCTTGGTTCAGATCCTTGAGTTTTAATACAGATTGTTGCATCTTATTCTTTGATGCTAGAGATTATAGCGCTTACACCAGGCCTCATCATTAGCATTCTGTCCTCCGCTAGTGTGCATTGATTGTGGCTAAGAGCTGGTATATGATAAGAGCTGTAAGTAAAGGAGAGTTCCGCCCAGCATTCTTCTCACATAACACACACATGTACACATAAACATACCAGCCAATAAGAGACTGTAACTGCAGTGTGACCCCAAATCATTCCACACACCAAAGAAGCCCCTCTATGCTCCTGTGTTCCATTGGGAAGGGCCCACATGTGCTGGAACTACTACAGTACTGGATATTGCCAGTTGTTGTAATTATAATTATTATATATAGGTATTTTTGCTCATTGATAACAAGATGTGTAATTGAATAAATGCAAAATAAATATGTTTAATGGTATATTGTGGAACATTCCAGAAAAAGCAACAGCATCTATCTATCTATCTATCTATCTATCTATCTATCTATCTATCTATCTATCTATCTATCTATCTATCTATCTATCTATCTATCTATCTATCTATCTATCTATCTATCTATCTATCTATCTATCTATCTATCTATCTATCTATCTATCTATCTATCTATCTATCTATCTATCTATCATTCTTTCTATCTATCTATCATCTGTCTATCTATTGTTCTATCTATCAATCGTTCTATTGTTCTATCTGTCAATCGTTCTATCTATCTATCATTTTATTTATCTATCTTTCTATCTATCTATTGTTCTATCTATCTGTTGTTCTATCTATCTATTGTTCTATTGTTCTATCTATCTATTGTTCTATCTATCAATCATTCTATCTATTGTTCTATCTATCTATTGTTCTATCTATCAATCATTCTATCTATCTATCAATCTATTGTTCTATCTATCTATCATTCGTTCTATCTATTGTTCTATCGTTCTATCGATCTGTCTGTCTATTGTTCTATCGTTCTATGTGTCTATGTGTCTATCCATCTATCATCTATCGTTCCATCTATCTATTTTTGTTTTATAGTACAGTACAATTTAGTAGTATTAAAGGCCCATACTGTGCTATTTTCTGATTTATGCTCTAATGTAGTTTTAAACTTTAACTAAAAACACTCTGTTCCACCTTGTGATGTCATGCGGTAATACAGGAAGTGCTCCACTGTGTTTTTAAACTCCATACACCTTCACTTGAATCATTTCGATGACTTCAGCCCTGGAATTGCCAATCTCTACTGAACTACAGGTAAAAAGTAGCTGTTAACTTAAAAACTACCATTTCATGACATCACAAGGTGGAACAGAGCATTTTGAGCTTTGGAGATGTAGACAGACTAATAATGTAAGACTATTCAAACATGTGTGAATGAAACAAAACTCCAGGTGTGTTTTTGAGGAGGGAACGACATTCTAACATGTCTTAAACCTCAGAAGAGTCATATTTGCATAGTGTAGCACCTATATTATTCTGTGCTGAGCATTCTGTTATATAAAAATGTGTTGGGTTTTTTTGTTTTGTTTTTATCATCATTGTACCAAACCCAATATGGAGTATCAAGCCTAGTACTAATTCCTCAGTATCAAAAGCACACTATATATTTTTGCACTTTTGCACTTCTGCGGAGACACACATTCATGTTTATATACACAGTGTGAGATTAGCTGCAGCCATGTTGCTGGCACAGAGAGAACAAACACGTCTGTTGGTATTAGAGGATAATAAGAACAGTGAGCTAGACAAACCCAGTGTTTGTATCAGGGCTGTAGGGCATTCCATTTAGCTGCTGTTAAAATAATTGAATCAATGATAGTGGATCTACTTTTTTTCCCAGAGCGCTACAGAATCAGCCACATGCGACAAATCGGCAAATAGGATTGAATGCTACAGCGTATAACTGCAGTCTGTCAATATGCAGAGGGGAATTACAGGTTCTTTGGAGTGGGAAGTGGAGCCCGCTCTAAAACCAATTATTTCTGTAAAGATTAGAATTGAGGGACTCCAATATTTTTCCTCTCAGCGTTAATGAATGCTCTATACTCATGTCTTGGACTCCTCTGCACTCACATATCTTTACTTAAGCCTCTGTAGATCTTTCTCTAGACCTCGCTCGGGGTAGTGAAATACAGCTATCCCAGCGCCGCACGCCTCCTGGGAGCTAAAGTCATCCGTTCTCCTGGGACCATTGTGTCCTCTTAGATTTTCCATTTGCTCGTCTTTGGAGGGCATCAGACTGAAAGATGTGGGGATTTGTACTGTGTCTGTGCAGCGCTCCACCTGCTCCAGAGGAATGCTCGCTAGAATCACAAAAGAGCAATTCCCAGGTGAAGTCAATAGCATAAAATAAAGGTGCAATGCGTTTACTTAAAGGTGCACTCTGTAACTTTTGTGGTTGAGGGCATGCCTGGTGATATTCCAGTATGGTATTAAACCGTTTGTCTATTGGGTTTGGCTTTCCTCCAGACACCAACCCATGCACCAGGGGTAATATCCTCCTGCTAAATTTTGAAGCGCGATACATTGTTACAGAGATGTATTGTGATGAACGATACTTTTGAAACTACTTTATGCCACGGATGCAATAAGATAATCCTTGTAAATCATTTTTAAATAGTTTCATTAAAAGGCCTGAGCTGCAACAAATACAGAAGCAGAATGAAGCAATAATCAGCCACAGAAGTTACTTTTTCAACCCCCTGCGGCTCAAATCTTATCATATTACAACACAAATGCCCCAAGTCTCCACACTTTGGCAAAGAAACTGTACACACGATAAATGTTTAGCCCCAAACTAAATAGTTCCAGCTTTCATCTACTGAACGATAAGTCCATATAGTGATTATCATGACAGGCCTAGCCCAGGATCAGCACTCCAGCGCCCCCTGCTCCTAGAACTGGTTGCCCCAGTGACACTGGTTGAAGGATCGAATGCAGAGGTCTAATTTTCCTCAAGGGTTCAGTAAAATTTATCTTACCTACCTTACCTTATCACCATGGAGACAAGCAGATGACACCACCAGGCCAGGTTACAGGTAAGATCTGTGGAGAGGAAACGACAGAGTTGTCTCACAATTGTACACAAATATCTTCACAAATATATCTCTAGCAATAAAACAAGTACATGCAAGAATATATTAAGGTTAAATTTAAGGTATACTTCAGTGCCGTTGGGGCAGCTTTTTTAATCCCATACTGTGGAGCATAATTCACTATAGATCCTACTATCCTCAGTGGTGGAAGGTAATGAAGTACAAGTAGTAAAGCACTGTACTTAAGTAGAATTTTTAGGTACCTGTACTTTACTTATGTGCATTTAACAATGGATACTTTTTACTTTAAAATCACTAAAGTTAAAGTTTTCAAGTTCAAGCTTCGGCTTTGACCAAACAACAATAAATACACAACATTCATGAGAAAAATTAAGAAATTGATTTGTATTCTTACTGTCGACCAAGTTATGAATACTTTCTAATCAATATCACTACATTTACACTTGAACACTTACACTTGTGTGAAATACTTTGGGTGCTTTAACACTTTTACTTAAGATATCTGTGTAATTGCTCAGTCGTCCAGGTCTGATGCATGTGTTGTAGGAGTGAAGACGTCTGGCTGCTCATCCAAGACATTTCTTCAGTTCTGGTCAGATTAATAGAGGACACTGTCTTATACATGACTGAAGAGAGGAGCTAACTACACTGAAACTTAAAACTCTTATTGTTTACAGTTTCTTTTTTGTAGGCTAGGTCTGTTGTGCACTGTGCCTGAATCCTACTTAGTATAGTCATTCAAGCCCCTAATGAGTGATTTCACACCTACTGGCATCATGGCTATTGTATATAACAGGGATACTACTTTAACTTTTACTTAAGTAGATTTTTTTATGTGATTCTTTTACTTGGCTACCTTTTTACCTATATATCTGTACTATTACTTAAGTAATAAAATTGAGTACTTCATCCACCACTGATTACTGATTACTCTTGATCAATCTCTCAAAAAGGCAGAATAATATCTACTCACCCAGGTATCCCAAAGACTCACGTCGTGTCAGAACCATGGCAGCACATTTCTCGTTCAGCCCTGTTGGAAAAATAATGCAGAGCGAATGCATCGAGAACAAGCCACAAGAGCTGCCAACCCCGAGCTGCCAAAAACAAAATGACCTGGTTTATTTGTGTGAGCCGTGGGCCAGAGGAGTCTCGCCCAGCGCATGGATTGGCCTTTAGACGTATGGCTTTTGTGAAGTTCTCCCAGTCAGCAGTCTCTATCTTCCACACGTTTCCCGATGAAATAAAAGTAGTAGCCCAGAGTCAGGTATCTGAATGAGCAATGGAACACATTACAAAGTACATTTTAAAGGCACACATAAGACTGGGATCATGAACCAGACAGATATATGAGCTCATAGAATCTTAAGTTATACTGAGGTAACTCTACAGTGTGAGGGAAGGGATTTACACTTTGAACAGACTTTTCTGGGAAGAAAAAAGGGCGAAAAATTATCTACCATATTATCTAACATATAATTCAATTCAAGCTTAGTTATAGAATATATTTAAAACAACTCCAGCTGACCAAAGTGCTTCTCAAAAATGTTAAATATACAGATAACATGATACACAGGAAAACAAACAAACCATCAGGGAGAAGAGGTGGGTTTATATATATATATATATATATATATATATATAATGAATACAATAATAAAAATAAATAATAATAATAATACTTTTTTTTACAGAACAAATCATTAATATTTTTGTCACATTTTGGCAGTAATCTGATCCCATAAACTTCCATTTGATATTGAAAAGTTACTTAAGTCCTTTCGATTCTCACCCTTCAAAACCTTGGCTGTACTGTTTACTTTGCACAAGGACATCTGAGGATACGTACTATATATTCTCCCCTTGCTTGTAAACATACTTCTAAGAGTTGCCCTCTCACCCCCTGCGTTGCAGACTGGTAGCGCAGCATGGACACCCGGCCTGTGGCGCAGACTGCAGGGAGCGCCAATGACACGGGTGTTGTGTATATGACTCATTCTAGTGTTGTCTTGTCCTCGAGCAGCTTTGATCAGCTTACACTGCTCCAGCGTTCCTCTGGTTGGTGGTATAAGCCTGTGGGTGAGTAGTTGTTACATTGTGAGGACTAGAATCTGTAAACACATTCACATTATGGGGACCTGCTGCCCTTATGTGGACAGAAATAAGGTTTACATGAGATAAATCCTTGATTATTACATTAAATTGATCTTGATTTATTTCTAGAGCTCTTTACAATACTCGGGGTGACCAAATGCTTTCCAATAAAACCAACACAATATAAAAACATGCAAAATGATAAACAGTGAATTAAAACACATGTGGAAAGTGTCACTGCATCACTGCGTGTTAAAGCCAGTCTGAACAGATGGGATTTGAGTCTGGGCTTAAACAGGCCAAAGTCTGTGATAGTGCACATATCAGGGGGCAGTTTGTTCCAGTGTTTTGGGTCGTTGGCAAGCTGCGGTATCTGGGGGTATCCAACTTTTTTGTAAATTAGTACATTTTGTTTTTTTCCAATAGACTGTATATATGAATAGACATAGCTAACTTGCTAGCTGCCGTGTTCCAAATAGGAAGTGATCATGGGCGCGCTTCTGGTTCCACTGACTCCAGCTCCAATTCCAACATCGGAAAACTGTCACCCCTCTTTCTGGAACTGCTGCTGTCAGGCTCGTCATTTTTGTCTTAAAATGTTCGTATTAACCCACTCTACGTGTATGTTTGTAGTTTTGTCAATGATTCAAGATATGAACATTAATAGACAAATCCGGCGCCTTCTTTCCCTGAAGTCACTCTCACTAGCGTTAGCAACCGATTTGATTGACAGCGTTGTTAAGCACCTGCTGCCTGCTAAATCAGTGGTGCAGGTGGGAAGAGGCGTTACCTTCAACAGCATCACTTCAGATTGGCTCTTTGGTTGTTATGATGCTTGTTGTTGAAATTCCAAATGTGGAACTCGCTCCAAATTTGCCCCTATAACTGCTCTAGCCTCGATGAGCTTCATTTGACTGGAGCTGAACGCTATGGGTGACATCACACTCACTTAGTCCATTTCTTTATACAGTCTATGTTTTTCTCTCAAAAGGATTCAAGCAGGACTTTGTGACCTAATGAGACAGCGGCGCACTGTTTGCAGCTAATAATAACATAGTTTTATTTCTCATCAATCCAGAAGTTAACGCCCAAAGTTATGCTCTGATTGGCTGCGAAAAAAAGCTGTTCCAAAGCGGTGAACATGCCAGAAAATGAATGCATATGGATAATAGCGATGTGCCAAAGGGTTTGTGAGAGCTACGTTAGAAAGATAAAAATACCTGCTTCATCTCTCCGCGGTGTGAAAGTCAGATACACACTTTAAAATACGTTTTGAAATAGCTTATGGTGAGGGTTTAAGTTCATGTTAGGTTAGTAGTAACTATGATGAAGGTTAGAAGCAGTCTCCAGGAAATGAATGAAAATCAATGCATTGTCCCCAAAAAGCATGTAAACCCAGGGTGTGTCTGGCTGTGTGTACGGGCTCGTTGACTCTGCAGCAGTGGGTGAGACGGGGATTGTTATAAATAAATATGGGGAATGCCACAGGCTCGCTCTTGGACAAAACTAATGTTGGTAAATGTGCCATCTGCCAACAGGCGCTCCATTTCAGTCCCTCTGGTCCAATGTTGTAGTTTGGATTGTTTGTGCCTCTGCTGTCCTCTAGAGGATAATGATGGAAGTCACGTTTTTTGGCATCGTGCTCTGGAGCATGGAGTAGTCAACAGTCAACAGAAATAAACACAAGAGGAACTATCATGCCGTGAATGGGGTAAATGTAGTGTTGTCATGATAATAACATTTCAAACTCGATTTTGATACTAAGGAATAGACTCGATACTGATTCTAGTACAACGCTGATCATAAAATAACACTCTTTCTTTAGACAATAGAATGTGATTTTCAATATTAAATGGTAGTACTTTCTTTTATATTCCCACGTGGTCTTATATCGGTGTAATCCCTCAGTCGTAGGTGGGTTCCATAGTGGTCCATGAGGGAATACTAATCTATGTGTTTTATACTTGTTCTGATATTCAAGAAAGGTTCATTTCTGTCCTGTGAATGTGACTTTTTAGTATCAATACCTCCTCAAACGAGTATCTCTTTTCAATTCCAGTTTTGGTATTGGTTAGTACCTGAATTTCGATGCTTTTGTCAACTCTACGTGAAAGTCTGAATTAATATTTACTAAAAGATATAATTTGTTTTCCCCAAAAGTTTTATTTGGCTACAAGTCTAATAAGTTACTTTCAAAATCTAGCCACTAGTGTTCTCATTATCATAGAAATAGTGATTAGCATTCAAGCACTTTTCAAAGATTTGGTTCCTCTTGATCGGCTCCCAGTATCTTTTATAAGTCTGGCTAACTCCCAAGAAAAATAAGCATTGTTATACCTTTAATGAGATGGAGGATACGCTCGCTGCCTGCAGTCTTGTCTCTCCTTGTTTAACACCGAGCCGTCAGAGGTAGACGTATTGACAGTTGGAGGCTGATATAGACAGAAATCTGTACTGTCGCTCTGGCTCAGCGGGCTGGGGTTGGCACTCACATAATAAAACTCTATGCCTGTCTCGCTGCGGAGAGGCGGTTGGTGGTTCCTTCCCGTCTCGGAGTTTCAGCCCTTGAGCTAAACACGTGGGCACTTTGTAATATAATTTTGTGTGTAATGACGCATGGAGCTGCCCGAACCATTTTCTGCTCTGTTTAACTGGGTTTGAGATATAGTACCAGTGAGTTTTGTTTTCGATCCAACACAAAGTAATGCTATGGCAAATGTGAAGTCGATCCGATACCGATACGAATGAGTTTTGTATGTGTAATCCCTCAGTCGTCCAAGTTTATCCATAGTAAAAGCCGAAGTTAAATCTATCAACAGGACAAAACGTTATAAAAGTGAAGACATGGCTGAAGAAGCGGCTTGGATGAGCAGCGAAACGTCTCCACTCCTACAACGTTTTGTTCAGTTGACAGATTTAACTTGAGCTTTTACCACCAATGAGTTTTGTTTTAAAATGCATTGAAACTCCTCTGCCCTTCAGAATTTTACCTCAGCATCATTATCTTCTCAGGCCCTTCTAGTTCACTACAAAGCCTCAGTTCTCAAAGCGCTGGAATCTACATCCACGTTCACACGCACCCATAGAATATCTCTATTATCTGCATCTGCTCTAGCCTCCTCTATCTCATGTTTGTATCCCCTGTACACCTTTAGTGGTTTAGTTGAGGTTCGATTTGAAGTTTATTTCTATAGCACATTTAAAGCAACTTCAGCTGACCAAAGTACTCCATGTAAAAATCAACAAAAAACACACATACGGGTAACACGAACTCCCTCAAACAAATAGGACCCATAGAGTCCACACATTTAAACACAATTAATAACATATTTAGTCACTTGATTGTGTCTTCTAGCACATTTTTCTTAATTTTTTATTCAGATTATTCACATTTATATGGGGCACAACGTTGAGTGACTGGCTGGATTTTTGAGAGTAACTGGACCTCCTTTTTTTCTTAAAAGGATGATGCGTACTAGTACTTCTCTGAGATCTTAACAATTCTTCAAGCTTTTATCTGTGCCACCCGCCAACCCATCTTTATTTGGTTTATGTGAATAGCGACAGATACAAAAAACACTCGCTAACCGTAGCACTGTAGTCTGATGTATGCACTGGGCATGTCTTAAGTCAACCGAGATTTTCTTTACTCCACCGCAGCACCACAGCCCTTGCATTCTCATTATCTCCCCGCTCCTTGGTTCACTTGAGCTAATGTGCCGACCTGCCCACCCCCATGCCCCCTCCCACAGATGGCATACATTTGTGCTGTATTAGCATGGACGCACTTAGCGCTCTGAGTGCTGTGTAGGTGAGTCATGTTGTGTAAACGCAAGATGACTTTTACCTCTAGTCTGATGCATAAATGCACAAATTTGAATAAATCTAATTCACGTACAGTATTCTGACCTTGGTATAACTGCATCAGCGGAAGGGACGGCACTAAACAGCCATTTAAATGCAGGAGGGAAAGAGCTGACAGCAATAGTCTTGTATATTAGCATTCTTTACATTGACGAAAGCCTGACCTTAAGGACTCTAGATACATAGTTTGTGTAATTATCAAACTTCCCAAGTACTTTAGCTACTTATTCTCTTGAAAACAAAACTCCACAAGCAAGGGCAAACCCAAGGACAAATCCGCCAGTTCCGTAAATGTTCTCTTGACATCTAATCACAAGATGCGTTTTCATGTATCAATTGTCAGGTGCGATGTCCTTTGCAGAGAGTAATGAAATTGCCTCAGTATTGCCATTGTAAATATTCAAGGTTAAACATATTAAAGGGAACGTTGCTGCAGAAGCGTCTAGAATTCTAATGTAACGGATTATAGTTAGACTAGATTTACAAGTGGATACATGGAAGAACTTGGGAGGTTTTCGTGGTTTATTGAAAATGACAGGAAATAGCCGGACTGAGCAGAGTTCTATAAAATAAATCCCTCTATAAGTTACCCATACTCAAAATTCCATCTAAAATGCAGAGAAAAAGTACATTCAGGGAACACATTTTTCTGACGGTTTCAGAAAAAGTCATTTACAAATAAAGATATTCTCATTATTATTTTTATTTATCAAACTGTAACTGTTCGTATGTCACTTATGATGCCCATGTCCACCCAGGAAGTAAAATTATAAACCTAAAACCGGACCACGTTAAGTCCTCCTTGTTTCCACGGAAATGTCGGCTATAATAATACACAGTACAGCAAGAACATGTATCTATATGCCTGGAGGATGTTCCGAAGTATAGAGTTCTTAAGTGTGATGTCACTTCCAAGTCCATCAGCCGACAATTTCCTCTTTTTTTAGCGATGATACCAACTCAGAGACTGCAGTCGTTTAGAGTTAGCACGGTTATCAGCATGAATCTATGGTTATAACTGTGACAGAAAGTGCTCGAGGGATGTTGGGGTAAGTGGCTCAGTTGGTAGAGTGTTTGTCCACTGATCTGAAGGTTGGCAGTTCAAACATCATTGGTTTAGCGGTCAGATCCACTGATTCACAGGTTGGAGGTGCAATTCCAGCTCCCACAGATGAATGCTGTTGTTGTGTCCTTGGGTAAGACACTAAACACACCTCACCCCCAGTATCTGTGTACACTGGTGTATGAGTGAATAGGTGAGTGGTTCCTTGATGTAAAGCTCTTTGAAGGTGGAAAAGAGTGTGACCATGTGACCAACCTAGGCTAAAATAATCTTACATAATTATGTCATAACGTCTGGGAGATCAAACATACAGACTCATACACTGGTGAATAAACTGGAGGATGACATGACAATCTGGCATTGAGCAGGCTTTTTTTTACTCCAGAGGTGGCTTGATGATCGACTGCAGGTGTGTAGTGGGTGGTGCCAGAATCTCCGCCCAGCTCTAGACACAGACAGACACAGACGGGACAGCACAGAAGCACAGGGAAAACTCGGATCCTGACAAATTGTTTACTACTATTTACTTATTGCTGCATTATTTACATATTTGATACACAATACACCCACTTTTGAAAGATAACTGTCTCTTGTTTGATGAAAAAGGAACAAATACAAAGCTAGAAATCAGCTGTAAAGTTTCTGGTTGGCCCCAGGCGTGACATCATCACTCAACAGCTCTTCATACAGTATTTACATGGGATCGTGCAGCTAATGTGCCACCATCAGAAAATTGCACAGTATTACTTTTAAAACTGTAGTACAATCTAAAATATCATTCAGTTAACTCCATTTAAATGAAAGAGCAGTTTAACTTGTCACATCCACTTTACCACTCCTTCACCACAACAGACATCAGTCTATAATGAGCTTTGACACGTTTGACGCTGTTCTCCGTGTGGAAAATGTGGGACGTGACGGGGAATAGAATCTAAATATAAATTATTCATGTTGTCTTTCAAAAACACTTTAACGCCGCCGTCATGTTTTTATCTTTGAAGCTGAAGAATGGGATTATACTGTTGTGCTTTGGAGATTTGAACACAGCGAGACATATACTGTACTGTAAATGAATAACGCGGTATGTGCGTCAGTGCTGGCTCTGAATAGCTACTTAAAATTATATTAGCGGCATTAAAAAGCGTAAGATGATAGGCTAACATTGTTAAAAGCATAACGAATTTGCATATATCTTCTTACGTAACATTAGATGGAATAGCAACAGTAAAATTTGATTCTGTCAGCTGAACAAGACGTGTGGCTGCTCATCTAAGCCGTTTCTTCAGGTCTGGTCATATTACTGATGTCTTATATTTGTCTGATGGGAGGAGCAAACTACACTGAAACTAACAAATCTATGTGTTTGCAGTTTTTGCTTGTTGGCTAGGTCTTGAACTACATCAAGCATGAACTGTGCCTGAGTCATATCACGCATAATCATTCAGGCCCCTAATGGATGCGCGCACGCCTATTAGCATACTGGCTAACACTATTGATGTACTTGTCTTGATTTGGGTCTGAGGATGGAGTTATAAATATACACAGATATTGGATGGAATACTAACTTTTCAGTTCAATTAACTTCATTGTCAGAGTTAATCAAAGACTATTTCAGTTTAGATCTAGCAAGCACCACGCACGTCTAAAGTTAGAAGCTGCTACACAATGTTTCAGCGCAATGATAATGCTGCATCTAACACAGGACTGTAACAACACTGAAGCCAATCCATTCTGCCATCCCCACTGCAGTATTTTAGACAAATATCTGTATTAAATGAGGGAAATACAGTCAAATATCAGAAACCTAACCTTAGTAGTACACTTGTAAGGCACCCAAAGCACTTTACATCAAGAAACCACTCACCCATTCACACACACATTCATACACCAGTGTGCACAGACACTGGGGCGAGGTGGGTTAAGTGTCTTGCCCAAGGACACAACCCAAGGACACAACTACAGCATTCAACTGTGGAAACTAGAATCAGATCTGACCTCTCTGTCACCCCTCTGTTACTATAAATAATCTAATCATCCGTATAAGAGCCACCCTGCTTTCCCAGTGGGGGCGGTACTATTTTGGAATACAATATCTTCTCATACTCGCAGTGCTGATACAGAACTCTTCAAAATATGCCAAAATCATCATTTCCTGAGAACAAAGGTTCAAATTATAATAAATAATGCAGTGTATTTCTTCTTGCTTGCTCCTGTGCACCTTGTTCTCCCTGAAGCTGCCCGCCACAGACTAAATGCGATCGCATATCTGTGGAGGTGACCCTTGTGTGTCCTCTGCCACACCTCCTCCGAGCTGCTTCTGCTGCTAATGAGGCCAATCACTGGGGTTGTGTTTGGACATTCCAGTCCACATATTCGCCAGTTCTATTTGTTTTCATGGCACAAGATTCAACACAGTTTTGTATTATGTATCATTTAACCAAAAATGGAGGAGAATAACATGTTTTTGTATTGTGTGTATTGAATGTAACACTAGTACAAGCATTATTATGATTACCTCAGTGAAAATGCTGCTCATCCATCGTTGTGCATAATTAAAGCTGCTCAATTTTCAAACCGTGAAAACATAAAGTATGTCTATAAGCCTTTTGACCCTATTTATTTTAAACAGTTTGCAGTTGTCCAAAGTTATTACTCTGTTACCTTATTGACCTTATTCAGCCCCACCCACTTTTGCTGTGAATGCGACTAACCAGTGCTTTGTTGGTGGTGACACTTAATCCTATTCATTTTCATTAATGGAGAGTTTGGGAAAGGTTTTCCTGCTAAAAATCTGATGTAAAGTATGTTCATTTGTGTTGTCAACACCAATTCACCGATTTTCTGTGAGTTTTTAATATGACTCTGTAGTCCCTGTACAATTTATTTGCTGTCAAGATCGGCAGCTCCATGCAAAATAATCCAACCCAAATGATGATGGCGGCGCCCACGTCAACTTCCGGAATGAATAGCAAAAGTGTTACAGTGCATGGCCTGGGCCCGCCACGCCCTGCACTCCCCTGTTTGCTTAACCATGTATTTCAATTACATATGTAAAACTGCCACTGTCCATCTTGCCTGCTGAGTGGGGAGCCGAAGCCAACCCAGGAAAAGCTTCTACGCTTTTCCTGGGTTGGCTCCGGAATCACCATCGTGCGGTTGGTGAGGCATCGCTCCCCTGTGCTACTAATCCACGAGCGGTACCTTCCAGTGTCGCCCATAGTAATGCCCAACGTGGCGGCTGGATCACTGTGAACGGCTCGCCAATTCCTTGATTGGCTTTTGTAATTTATTTTATACCAGATTTAAATCATTGCCTCCTTTTGTTGTTATTTAGTTTTGCTCTATAATTCAAATTTTATATCACTTGTAATCTTCACATTTACTTTATAATAAAAAAAAAAAAAAACACTTATTATTTACCTTTTACCATCTGGGTTGTGTTACTTCCTCTCGTCCCTATGAACGGTTTGTAACAAAAAGAGAAACACAATTCTGTCAACTGTACAAAAGTTTTAGAGTGAAGATGTCTGGCTGCTCATCCAAGTGGCTTCTTCAGTTCTGGTCAGATTGCTGGTGGACACTGTTTGTTTGTTAGGTCTATTGAAGTCTGTGTAATCCCTCAGTCGTCCAGGTAAGATCTGTAGTAAAAGAAAAAATTCAGTTCTGTCACTGAACAAAAAGTTATTTGAGTGAAGACGTTTTGTTGCTCATCCAATCCACTTCAGCTGACAGAATAAAATGTTTCTTTTACTTTAGGTCTGTAGAACTAGACTAAGTGTGAACTGGGCCTGAGTCATGTTTTATAAAATATATGTTCTTGTACATGTAAGTCTAATACCTCCTCTTTAATCAATAACACCCACTGTTATAACAACCCAACAACCCATCCACATAATGTGCTTCAAAACCACACAGATATGCAAATTCTTCCCTTCGGACGGAACATTATTTGCATGAAGATCTTGGCCGTGTTTCTCCTCACATGTTAACCCAGATGGCCTGCATGTTGCCCTGCATTAGAAAGGCTAATGTAGACAGCACATTCGGGTGGTTTGGACTGTAGTGTTTTCATTCTTGTGGCCTTTGCATTACGGTGCAGCTCTGAGTCTTGTGATGGGGATCAAGAGGCTTCAAGTGTATTTATGGCGTATAATCCACTTGTGATCACACACTTACAGCTCTCCACTGCAGATCAGAACAGCAGCTTGGGAGGCTGGATGGATGATTGCTTTATCAGGAGGAGTAGCTTCAGTTAACAAGGGATTAATCCCACTATTTCACACACAGCATGATAGCAAGAAAAATTTAATTTTGTCACAAAAGTTCGCTTTAAAAAGGAAACTGGTTCATCCATTCAGTGTAGTGAAGAATGCAGTGAGCGTTATATTGGAGAAACTAAACAACCAGTCCATACGAGAATGCACCAACACCGACATAAGAGCAGCTCGGAACCCCAGTCTGCTGTTCATCACCATCTGAAAAACACTAACCACTCCTTTGAAGATAGTGAGGTGCAGATCGTAGCCAACAAAAAGAAATGTCTTGAGAGGGAAGTTAAAAAAGCTATTTTTATTTGGAACCGAAATGGAGGCCTTAGACATCATCTTTCTCCTGCTTATAACTAAATCCTCAGACCTAAACAAGGAAAACAATAGTGCTAGCCAGTATGCTAACAGCTGTGAGAGCACTCATTAGGGGCCTGAACGATTATGCAAAATATGACTCAGGCACAGTTCACACTTGGTGTAGTTCAATAGACCTAGCCAACAAACAGAAACACATTAGTTTCAGTGTAGCTAGCTCCTCTCTTCAGACAGATAAAAGGCAGAGGAACTTTTGTCCAGTTGACAGAATGATAAGTATGTAAAAACTAAACTAAAAATAAGCTATGCTAAACTAAAAATAAGCTATGCTAAAAACAAGTTAAAACTGAAATAAAATATGCCTGACCTAATTCCTTTCCAGGTAAAAAAAAAAAAGAAAAAAAAAAAAAGGCTTTAAACTACTTTTTTCCCATTGACACATTAACTCTAAAGCAGAACAATCCTGTTAGTGAACAATATACTAAAAAACTCATGACATTATGAAGAGCAGATACTCATTGTTTGTTAGTATCATTGACCTTTGACCTTGATACAGCTCATATTGAACTGAACTTCTTAAAAAGAAGAACAAAAGTTTGACAAATGTAAACTCCAAAGGAAACAAACTGTGACCATTGTATTTGGATTTTGACAAAAACAAATTATATCATAGACCAGTGTCATTTTGAAATGTGAATTTGGCTTCATTACAGTGAGTTATCTATAAAGGACTAATGAACTAATGAACACGTAGCATTTATGATTTGCATACAGGTCAAACTTAAAGCTTCAGAAATTTTCCAGCAACTGAAACATTCCTAGTGCCTGAACCTTTCCTTGTGTGTGATTGTCCTGCAGTTTTAGGTGATGTGCAGTGTCCAGTGCTTATATTGAGAATCACTTCCTTTTCAAATCAGTGAAAGCCACAGAAACACCACTGGATAAATACAGTATGTGGAACCTGCATCACTTGTGTTGTCATGGCGTTAGTTTAAAGGTGCACTGCGCAAGTTAAAATGCTCAACAAGGCTATATTACCCTGTTATACTTGCTTAAACGATTGCCTGATGCGCAGAATGAGTTTTTTTTGTTTCCCCCACAGCTGCCTCTATAAGCTCACACAGTCGATTATATTTACGAAATTCAGGTTGGAAAAGCCCGCGCCGTCTCAGTGGAAGTGATGCGATGCGTGTCCTCGGTTCATTGGATCTGACGTACTGATACGCCGCATTTACTAAACAGAAAGGGATACACATTTGAGTTTTGTTCTGATAAGAAGGTAAAATATAGCTATGAAATTAGGACTAATCGATCTGTCTTATATTTATCATGCTAATTTAGATCCAGTCAGCAAGTTTGTGTTGGTTGGTAGGTTGTTTCTGTAGAGGAAGGCCAAATATGCGTCTTTGAGAGTTGTTTGGCATGTGCTCATACAGTTACACTTCATGCAAAATGTAGCAAACTAGTAGAAAAACTCTAACTTGCACAATGCTCCTTTAATTCAGTCTTTCCCATAACTTGACACCTGAAATTGCTCCGTGTTGCAGATTTCACATTGTTCTTACTTAAACACATTTTAAACAAAGACCTTGTTATGTAGAACTGACCTTTTTCTAATCCAGCCCAATCCATAACGTATTTAAATAAACCCTGCGTGATAAGCTGTCCAAATGATCTGTAATGAAAGCCTTTTATTGCATCCGTATCCTAGCAACAGACTGGTTAAGTGCCGGAGTGAAGGATTGTGGGTTAATGACATGTAGACCCCTGTAGTTCCTATGGGCCCCTCACTGATGTGCAGTCTCTGGTTTGACACAGTTTAATTGCGTGTTTGTATTTCATCGACACGTGCATCATTCTGTTTCTTGAAAAAAAAGGGCTGGAGCTGTTTTGGGCTCTGCTGGTGGTTCATTATGGAGGAGGGCAGCTTCTGTGTGACCTATAATTTCCTGTGGGGCAATTTGGATTTTGAGTTAACTGAACAGAGATGGGAAGGATGTTTTTCTTTTTTTCTTTTCATTTATGTTTATTTATACAGGGAGAGGCCCAATGAGAACAATACAAACACAATCAAACAAACAAATAACTGTATAAGTCCGTTTAAAACATTAAAAACAGGAGCAGGTGTGAGTGTAAATGTTTATCACCAGATTATTAAAGTGCATTAGTGGCACCAATATATCCAGTTTTGCATGTCCTTGAAATATATTCCATTTTTGGGAAGCAAAATAACCCATCCATCCAGTGACTCCCAGACTTCTCTCACCCTAGACGCTTCCTCCAGCTCCTCCGGTGGGACCCCAAGGTGTTCCCAGACCAGCTGAGAAATATTTTGCTTTCAAATGCAACAGCAAAAGATGAAATTGGATCAGACCTGGACGACTGAGAGATGACGCATACATTTTTCAACTATAGGTTCTAATGCGGCCAGTAATCATGAGGTCTTGTATTAAAAGTTCCCGTATCAAAGTTCAACAACAAATGAGATATTGAGTCAGTCTATCATTGTCGTCTCTCATAAATACATTTTATACAGTGTTGATCTTCTAACAGATGCGATGGCCAACCTGCTTTTTCATAGAGAGCACAGTGATGGGCTTAAATTCACCACCTGTTATTTGCAGATTAACAATGCAGTGCACGCTACTGAAGCATGATATACACATGTTTGTTATGAGTCCAGTTTTGCCAATTGGGTTTTCTTTTTGGAATTTGCATGTGCTCCTCATGCCGTGTGCTTTTACTCTGGTTTCTCTGGTTTCCCATCAACCGAAAACATAGGTCAAATATATGAGCTAAAACGTAGGTCAAATCTAGGACGTCCTGATTGAGCTGTGAACAAGATAACAGTATGCAAAGATGGTCACAATTTTATATACTTTTTTATCTTCAAGGCAATCAAAGCGCTTTACATCAAGGAACCACTCACCAGGAACCATTCACAAACACATTCATACACACAGACACTGGGAGCAAGGGAAGGTTAAGCATTTTGCCCAAGAACACAACGAACATTCATCTGTGGGATCTGGAATCACATCACCAACCTGTGGATCAGTGGATCTGACCGCTCAACCAATGATGGGTTTTGGTCAAGCAGGATTTGAACCGTCAACCTTCAATGGACAAACACTCTACCTGCTGAGCCACTGTTGCACTGACTAGTTGTTCTGCTCTACATCTAAAGTAGTAAACTTGTTATTTATTTTATTTTTTTCAGTCTGACACTTTCATTAGTGAGATGTATTTAGCCTGACATGTTTCGGCTGCTAGCTTCGAGCCATCTCCAGAACACATCTCACTAATAAGCTGTCTGACTAAAAGAAAATAAGCTGAAGACAAGATGAACATTACAAAAGCAACTAGAGCAGTGTTTCTCAAACTGTGGGACACTTACCACAGGTGGACTCTGCAGATTGAGTGTTTGAGACAAATCATTTAATATTTTTTATCCTCTTTTGGGTTAATATTTCAGAACTACGTCATCCATGGTTCAGTCTTGTCTTAGACTTTGTTTGGTCTAAATTTAGATCATGTTTAGCCCATGCAAAAAAAAAAAAAGTATTACTCTCTCCTCACCTACAGTGTTAGACTATTTCAGAAGCCACAGCTGCCTTGGACGAGACTGACAAAAGCTAGGCTGCCAATCTGCACCATCGGCCCCTCCCAAAACCCCAATAACTCATTCTTCTTCTTCTTCTTCTTCAGACCTAAAAGTGGGACTAAACATCTAAACTCGGCCCACAACCACATTTCAAACAGAGCTACTAAACTGAGCACTTCAGCCAGGTGTTTGTAACCAGAAACACCTGACTGTAATTAGAAAAGTCTTGTGTGATGTCACCCACTACTTGAAATTGTTGAAGCCACCGGAGGCAAATGCACTCACATTTAGAAGGTTTTGACCAGAAGGCTCCAGATTTACCTAGTTTACACCAAAATGGACAAAAAAGGGACTCTGAACAGTAGGTAAAGCTATTAAAAACACATGTGCACAGACTAGTAGCAAAAAAGTAGATTTAGTGTTTAGTTTCCCAGGGCCCATATTACGCTATTGTCTGATCTATGTTGTGATGTTGTTTCCTCATCACAAAAATACCACAACTCCAGGTATGTTTTTGATGCGGTAACAACATAATAACATGGATTAAAGCTCACAAGAGGCAATGTTACGTAATATATTAAAAGATTCACATAGAGTCTGTTTCCATTACATTTGATTGGATCTGCTGCTGTGCGTCTCTTGTGTAACTCTGATCAAATGTGCCGTCTTATTTACTGCAAACAAATTACTCTGCATTAACGGTAATTAGCAGACGTCACTGAGAGACGCATAGACTAATTAGTATCTCTCGTCACTCTGCTCAAGTGGTGCGGTGAGATTATCGCTCATGCTATATTCACTAATGAAGAGGTTCCATATCAATACTGTAATCTGATATTCAAAACACTTGAAATGAGAAGACGCATTAACCCAACCCATCTTTCATAATTCTCCTTGTCAACTTGAAGCAATGACCTTATGGCGTTATAATTAATAACCCATTATGTATGAATGATAATGGAAATCGAGTTACGTCATAGCGTTAAGACGGAATTTTCTGCGTGTTCATTGGCTAAGAAAGGGGGGGGGGGGGTTCATTTTCTTGACACAGCAGATTTGAAGTCAGTGAGCCACAGCGCAGCCTTCAGTTCCCGTTCACCGGTCGGCCCGCGGCATCCTGGAAATGTATCGCTAAATCTAGTATTGATAAGCTGTGAGGCCAGAGGGGGATTAATCAAAGGAGACGGCACTCGGGAGCTCAGTATATACAGACGGAATTGCAGTGAAAATGCAGACAGCAGCCTAGAAATTGTGAGAGGAGTGTTGTTTTAGTGCTGTGAACTATAGCATGTCCATACAGTATTTTAACGATGCAGTGTGTAACATTTCCGGTATGGAGTCCACTATCTGTTTGATGTTACTGTTTCTGTATGGCGTTAAACTTCTGTCTCAAGTTTATTAAATCATAGGTGTTGCTCAAAAATACACTAAAAAACATGGATTACAATTGTTCCGTTCTAAAAAATAACACGCAATATGTGAAATCTGCAGTAGTCAGCTTTATTTTTTACAATTATTCTATATGTTTTGCAGCTGTAAAACCCCTCACCACACACTTTATACACTTTTCTCATACAGACATTAACATTTTCTCACATTTCTCTCTTCTTTAAACGCTCTCAAAGTTCAAACCTTTGTCGGTGCCTTTGTCGGTGCAGAACGTTTCATCGACATTGTGGGTTTTGTCGGGGGAGAAAACTTGCAGACATACAGCACTTCAGAGTCACACTGCAATCAAACATTTATGTAAATTTCTTGTTTTGTTTTTTTAAAGTCTGAACACATTCTGTACTGTTCAGGAGACACGGCACGGAGGAGACTGATGGACAATGGTCTACAGTCCCTTAGCCTGTGTGTTAGTTTCACTGTTGTTAGCGCCCCCTTCAGGCAGATATAAGGCAGTGATGTATCAGTGTTCTGTCAGAACTGAAGAAGCCATTTGGACTCGGTCAGCTGCCTCCAGCATTTGTGTCACTGTGGCACTTTCTGTTTTAAGTTTGCCTGCTGGACAGTATAAGAGTTTGTTTCATGTGCCTTTGTCCTTCCCACTGTGCAGCATTCTCCAGCCTCTCGTGTGGTTGTTTGGCGACGGAGGAGCCAAAGGGCCACATGGTGAACATGTGACTCCTTCCCTCGGCTGGGGCCCGAGAGCAGAGAAGGCTACAGTTTAGAGTGTGCTCCTCTCAGTGCTTATGTTTAGATGCACGCCAGGAAAAAAAAAAAGAAAAAAGTTTAAATGGCCTACTCCAATTTAAGCTGAATTTTCAGACCCGGAAAATCCAATTCAGATGTAATGATTTCAACGTTAAAGAGCCCATATTATCATCACAAACAGACCTGAAGTTGTGTTTTGTTTCATTCACACGTTTAACACACAAACCCTGTATATTTAGACTGAGTTCTTCTCTCAAACAGAAAACACTCTGTTCCACCTTGTGATGTCATGTGGTGATACAGGAAGTGCTCCGCTGTGTTTTTAAATTCCATACACCTTCACTAGAATCATTTGGATTCTAGTTATTTGGATTTGGATGGACCTCTACTGAACAAAAAGGTAAAAGGTAGCGGCTAACTTGAAAAATACCACTTAATGACATCACAAGGTGAAAAAAAAAAACAACTAAAACATGTGAGAATGAAACAAACCACAATTCCGGGAATGTTTTGAGGAGGTAACAACATTATAACATACCTTAAAGCTCGTAAGAATCCATTTTGTGTAATATAGGACCTTGAAAGATATCATAAACACATCTGGAGAACTCGGTGTGCAGCACAGTCCAATTACATTTGAGCACTCAGTGAGATACTCAACTACACTGGGGTTAGAATGTTTTCAACAACACATGGACTCGCTGATAGCTTAGCGTTTGCCTGCCTTCTGCATGCAACAGCACACTCAAGTCATGCTAGGAGCAGGCTAGGAGGTGGGTGTAGAGCTACATTCTGGGCCATAGTTACAGATCATCTTGCTGGGCCCGTACTACATGCTGTCTAATGTAAAAATACACATTACAGATCTTGTGAGGGGCCCCTCCCTGCACTGGGCCCTGGGTAAACAGTACCCTTAACCCCTGCAGTCCAGCGCTCCAGGCTTTCAACATGGGATTTGAAACAGCCAGGAAAATAGTAGACACGAGTACTCACTTGTTTGTGTGTTTCTTTGTGCAGTGGAGTAACGCAAGTCTTACATCTGAAAATCTGTGTATTGTAAAGAACATTATGTATTTCTGGCAAAGTGTGATTATGTGATAGGAATTTTCAGGGCAGCCAACAACAATTTCAGGGTCAGGAAGAAAAAGCCTCTCATGGGCCCCCCTCTATTATAAATGAATAGGTAAGAGAGTCCAATTCTGGGGCCCGGGACAACAGATCCATTTGTTATATTGAACAACAAAGTGATACAGTCATTATTGTGACAGGCCTAGCATTCATAGCTACAAACTTTAAGCGTTAATGCTAAATTACTAGACCCCCCTGAACGAGTCATAACCCCTCATTCACACATATTCAGTTCTTTAACCCGCTGTAGACTGGGATGAGAGTGGTGTGAGCAGACTTGGTCCAAAGACGATTTTAATTCAGTTGTTTAGCGCGCTCAGAACTCTCTGTGCATGTAAACGTAGCGAGTGTTTCTGGTACATCTTCATGTGTGACCGTCTGCCCTCCTGGCTGTTCTGACTGACCAGAGCTATGATAAAACAGCCCAAAGAGCACAGCCAGTCCTGCCTCCATGGGAACGCCTCTCTCCCTCTTCCCCTTTTTTCCATCACTGCTTTTCACTCGGATCAGTGGTGCGGCAAAAACACGGAGCCATGCCAATATTTCAGCTATTTACAGAAAGGGAAGTATTGGATGCAGCCCGTGTCATAGAAAAGAGATGAAATTCAGAGTATATCAAGAGAATTACTTTTTTAAAACTCAAAGCTGCAAATGTCAAACTGACCTTGCTCCGGCTCAACTGTATTGAGACGCAGATAGAGACGTAATGTTTCTGTCTGCCTCAAATCAGTCTGTGTCCACATGGAAATAGAGCTATGGAACATCATCAGCAAAGGGCTTAAATTGAAAACTATTTAAACATCCTATGACTCATTATTTTTGGGTATAAATACTGCATTTTCCCTTCGTAACCATGGTATTTTGTGTTGCATACATAGACTGTATAAAGAAGTGGACTAAGTGAGTGTAACGTCACCCATCATGTTCAGCTAAAGTCAAATGAAGCTCATCGAACAGTTATAGGAGCGAATTTGGAGCCAATTTCAATCGCGGGTATCATAGCAACCAAAGAGCCAATCCAGAGTGAGGCCTCTTCCCTTTGTACTTTAAATAAGGCTTAAAACATTATCTGCTGTCTTTGAAGTTGCTGTGTTATATGAGGAACTTCATTGCAACTTTGTGAACTAAAAATATGGAGAAGTGAAACCTGAATCAAACAAACATCATCATCTCTGTAAATGGATATGGCTCTTTAAATTATACCGCAATTGCTCAAACTGTGAATGAAACAATAGACACAGCCTGGTGCTTTTGTTTAATGGGAACAGCTATTGTACAAAAGCTTAATTTGGCCTCTACCTGCGCTTTTAAATGCCCGTGCTATCCAATCCAAATGAATATTTTTAGCCCACTTTAATCCTATGCATTTGAGTCATCAGGGGACGAGTTGTTTACCACTCTATGAATCCACTTTCTTTTGGCTATGAGCAGATTAAGAGCGTAATACTGTTAAAGCCTCAAGACAAAGCAATGCATACAAATGAAACGCTGTTTATATCTCTCGTGATGATATGCAGCTTTAAATATCCATAGTCATTTAAAGGAAAGCTATGTAACTTTTCTGATTAAAGAAAAGTTACATAGATTCTTATCTCCATATTTCACACTATGGAATTAATCCTCTCTCTCACTTTTATTATTTCAACTACATGCGTTAGTAATACTCTGTAAAACATGCCTTCTTATTGTGAGCGGGGGCCATCTCTCCACAGATCTGACTTATATTTGCCCTGGTTGCATCACTTGCGTGTCTCCATGTAGATCAATCTTTAATGTCATACTGTGGGACATTTGGCATGGCAAAACATTGTCATGAAGACAAGCAGGTCATGGCCCCTACAAAAAGTTGCATAGTGCCTTGTACCCGAGTTTTCCCCATGTATTTGATCAAAATGTGTCTTGCCTCAGTACATATATGTATATTGTATGAGCAACTTTGAGGTCAAAAATTCTGCTGTGTGTCATCTGCATCTTAATGATAAAGAGTCCGATAATCAGGGAGTACACGTTAGCATGCTAGTTACTGTTAGCTTCACTGCTTTTGTTTCTGAAAGTTCTGAAAAGTGCATGGAAACCCATCGCGATGAATAATTAGGATGCTCAGAACACATAAGGTAAGTGAGGAATAACCATAAACTGTATATATAAATGGACATAGGGAACTGCTAGACGCCACATTCCAAATAGGAAGTGAGCGTGGGTGCACTCCCGGCTCCATTGACTCTAGCGCAAATTCACTTTACATTGAAAAATTGGCACACCTCACTCCATAACTGGTGCAGTGAGCCGTGTCATTTTGGGCTTAAAATGTTCATTTTAACTCGCTCAACATGATCCGGATGTTTTTATTTTGCTTTTTTTAAATTTTTCATCAGTGATGCAAGATATGAACATTAATAATAGACAACTCAGGTGTCTCCTTTCCCTGAGGTCGCTCACTCTAGTGTTAGCAACAGGTTTGACTGATAGTGTGACTAAGCACCAGCTCCATTCTAAACCAGCAATGCAGATGCGATACCAACAGTCTTGTCAACAGCCTTGCTCTGGATTGGCTCTTTGGTTGCTATGATACTCGCAGTCGTAATTCCAAATGTGAAACTCGGCCCCTATAACCGTTAGCCTCGATGAACTTCATTTGACTTAAGCCGAACGCCATAGGTGACATCACACTCCCTAAGTCCACTTCTTTATACAGTCTATAGTTGAAACCCATTGTAGCAAATAATTAGGATGTTCAGAATGCATAAGGTAAGTGAGGAATAACTTTGGACCTCTGCAAAACCCTTTAAAATGAACTAGCTCTGTTTTTCACATTTTAAGACAGTGAAAATCAGCCGCAGTGTCTTTAAGAAGAAAAAATACGTATATAACAAACTGGCACACCTCTTCAAATTACAATGGTTATCTAGAAGTTTCACCCGATGCTTTACACTTAAGCCTCTCGAACAGAACCTACTCTACCTCCTCACCTTTTGTCCCACTTCTCTCTCCCCGTGCAACCTTTTCTGCTTCAAAGCGCTGCTGCTGTATTGGGGTATTTACTTAATCCCTCTGTTTGGAAGCAGCCCTGAAATCTTGCACCCAGAAAATAGCTATACTTTAGAGAGCTTTTCTTTTATTCATAGCACAGGGTGAGGCTTCTTGCTCATAGAATAATGTTTTCTGTGGTCGGATTAGACAGCCCTCTCTGCTCCCCCTACAGCTATCCAACACCACCAATAAATACCACTTTCCTTACACCAGCCCGACCTGCGGAGCACTTTTATGTGAGTGGCTTTTGTTGCCTTTGCTCAGAATACAACTCTAATTTTAGCTAATCCTACCTGAGCTATAATCAAAGCTACGCTAAGTGACTTCTGGTGGGGGTTCTGCTACCTCGTCCAATCAGGTTCATCTGGTTTTCTGATGATTCATTTTAATAGATAATTTTCCCGACCAAGGTTTCTGCAGTCCCACTTCTTCAGAACAGTATCCCAGGTGTGTGAGAGGTAAAAATGTCCCCTAACCACATTATGGACTGGGACGGAGCAAACATCATCGGGACAGAGGACAACAAACGCCGTTGCTGGATTAAGGAGGCAATAGGAATACGGAAACATGCCCATGGGACTTTAAACAGGGACGAGGGGGCTTTTTTACTCTCACACACCTGGGATACTGTATAGACTGCAGGTGGCGATGTTGTCCGGCCTCTACTGATGGGAAGATAGTGTGAAAGCCTTTTCAAAATCAGGTGACTGGACACGACGCAGCAACATCGTTTGACCACTTTCAGGAAGAGTGATAGTGAATAGTCCAAACTGTCAGGGATGAAAACAAACTAAACCTTTGTCTGGAAATATTCAAATAATAAATACATAAAAAAAATAAGGTTGTGCTACCTGCTTTCCTCCATAGAGATGTTGTCACTTATATGTTCCACTGTATGGGACTATATTCTTTATCCTGCGTTTATTTAACTACAGGTGTCTTTAGTGCTCAGAAATACAATGGGACACATGCATTCTTGTGGAGCGGGCTTGTCTCTTCACAGATCTGACTTGTAACTCAGCTTAATGGCATCCTCCGCATGTCTTTATGAAGATAGATAAGTTCAATGCCATACTGTGAAACATTCCAGACAAAGCAATAACATCTCCCTCAGCCAGAAAAGTTACTCAGTGCACCTTTTTTAATCTAGATCACTGTTTCGTTTAGGCAACAATCATTTCATAACATTAAAACTACACGATTAGTTCAGTATATTCTTAAACATAGTTGGATATAAGCGTTTGTCCACTGATCCGAAGGTTGCTGGTTCGAATCCCGCTCTCGACTTAAGCATCATTGGCTGAACGGTCAAGACCCACTGATCCACAGGTTGGCAGGGCAATTCCAGCTCCCTCAAATTAATGCTATCATTGTGTCCTTCGGCAACACACTTAATCCGCCTCTTCCCCAGTGCGTGCGTACCTGAACGTGTGAGCGGTTCCTTGATATAAAGCGCTTTGAGTGCCACAAAGGTCGAAAAGGGCTTTATAAAAATGAGACCATGACCACATTTGAGGGTTGTGATTCAGCTACGTTGAAATTCACTTTTTGATTGTGAACGTACGCGCTTAAAACCAGGTCCACGCACGGTCAATCCCTCTTGCAAGTGAGACAGCGCCTTGTCAGAGGTCTTGACTGCTTCTATTCTCTATGTATTACTTTCAACAACTTGCCTATTTTCCTCCAAGTCCTTCATCCAGAAATCACGTAACAGCCCCTTTGTCTCATATTCAGACTATTACATCTCTCTCCCGCAAAACAGTCCATTACTTTCTGTCTGTATGGTAAAGTGAGCATATCAGGCAGAGGCATGGCTGACACACACCGGAGCTATCTTTCCCATAGAGCAGCAGCCCCATCTTCTGTCTGGACCGGGCAATACTCTCTAATACTATCTAATACTATCTGTCTTCATCATAGCAGCGCACACACACTGCCGTCTGCTGCAGCCCGAGGAAAAATCACTGCTATTTCTCCGTCACTCGTCTTTGCGTTCTCCATTTATCCCCCACAGATCAATAGAGTATCATTAGATCCCGGGATGGTGACACTGTTGTGGATCATGCTAGCTGAGCGCGCGAGGGTGTCAGCAGTAGAATGGATGTGTTATTACCTAAATACCAGAGATAAAAGATGTGATGTGGAGGTACTGTCTCGAACCAGCGCCATGGAAACAGGTTGTAAACAGTTAGCTGGCAGGTTGACGGCAGGTGCTTGTGTAAATAGGGATTTATAAGTCAGACTTGCGTTGTGGCAGTTTTTCAATATAATCTGATGTATTTCTTGCTTGTCTTGTGTTGATGTATTGTAAAAGTTCTTGGGGTCAAAATGAGACGGCTGTGTGCATCTAAACTGTAAAGGACTGATGTAATTTTCACAGTACTTTAGAGTAATATGAACACTATCAGACTGTAAGCTGCTTTTACAATAAGTTTATGTAATTAGCAAAGGATTCTGTTAAATAATTAGTTGATACTGTAAACGTCTGTAATATTAGAGTACTGTTTTTTGTTTATCCATCCATTTTCTTCTGCTTATCCCGGGCCGGGTAACGAGGGCACTAGTCTAACCAGGGACTCCCAGACTTCCCTCACCCCAGACACGTCCTCCAGCTCATCCAGTGGGACCCCAAGGCGTTCCCAGGCCAGCCGAGAGACATAGTCCCTCCAGCATGTCCTAGGTCTTTCCCGGGGCCTCCTCCCGATGCAGCGGCTCTACTCCGAGCTCCTCCCGTTTTTGTTTTGAATTCAGTATTTTACCAGGTAGCTTAAATGAGAATATCGTTTAATTTGCAATAACGACCTGGTCAAGAGGCAGCATAAAACATAGCACAGAATACACTCAAACACTCACACTCAATCATAATGTGAAACAGTGAAACGTGAGACAGTGAAACATTTGCAGATTAAAGATATAAAAGTGTTAAAAGCATGAGCACTGATCCTGTAAAAAAAAAAACAAAAAAAAAACTATGGACTGAGTTTTTAAAAGTTGACAGAGGTAAAAACAAACTAAGTTTTAAAGTCTGCTGTCGTGGTTCTGTAAAAATACAGATACAGAAAACAAAATGGCCGCCCTCTGGAGCCCTGAGTAATGCCACTGGAAATATTACAGTACAGATACTGGTAATTGGCTATTAAAATAGTGATTTTATGCGGGAAAAACTGAGCAATCACAGGAGAGATTAATAGTAGGCTACTTGAAATATTACACTAGTGTTTTTAGGTGAGGAAAAACTGACCAATCACAGAAGAGATTAATAGTAGGCTTCATAAAAACTGACCAATCAGAGGAGAGATTATCTTCAAACTGGATGGCAAACATAAAGAAAGGCTGCACTGCTCTTCAGGGGAGAAAATAAGTAAGTATATTTACTCTTTTCAAGATCTTTCAGAACAGTTTTTAGTTCAACAAAATTAAATATGGAAAGTTATTGTTCAGCTGTGTCAGAATGTTGATGATGATCTCATTTAGTCCTGGTTCTGTGGCCTGCACTAACCTGACAAAGGACAGAAGTGTTCATAATTCACTGACAAAGCAAAAAAGTGTAAAAATAGTTATATTATCAGTTATATTATAAGTGATTTCTCCTGCAAATCTGTGAGTTGGACAGTTGTGAGTGTAAAGAGGTTAAACTCACTCTATGTAAATGAGGAATGCAGTTCATAGTTTAGTCTCATACAGTAACACATGCATAAAGTCTGTGTTTGTACTTTTAAATTATATTAATTTATATTTTGTCTTCATAGTACTGCAGTAGAAGGGTTGGACTGTGAGCAGACCAGCGAGTGGACTGTCTGTAAACTGTATTTTTATGTGAACTTTTTGTGAATTTCTCTGAATGATTAAATCTTTCTGTTGTCATATTTTGAGAGCAGCTCCAGAGGGATCAAAGTGCCATTTCTGAATCTGCCTGAGCCTGAACAAACTGAGGATGATGTGGCAAATGAAGGAACGCATCGCCTCTATTGTCTATTTATTCATCAGGGACATTGGAAATTGGACTGTTTGTTCAATGGTTTACTTTGGTCTTTGTTGTAAAAAGGAATTTGTAAAAAGATAAGAAGTGATTTTTGTATATGCCATAAGTGTTGGTAGCATTACTTTGACATTTTGTAAAAAATAAATAAATACACAGACTTAATGCACTCACTTTCTCTTGGAGCCAATACACTGATCATTTTCACAGCCGAAGAAATGTCTCATCTGAAAATAAAGTCGTCCTTTTGATTCATAATGTCATGGGTGATTCATACTGAATAGATTCAAAGGTTCATGAACAGATCTGATCCATTTTAAAGCAGAACGTCTCAGTGTGATGTTTGTCTCACTGTACAAGAGCTGCTCCAAAGTCAGTGTGCACATGAAGAGTGTGTTTGTATGATCTTTGGAACACATTTGTGTTTCACTGTATGACCTGAGTTTAATCTGAACTCAATAGTGAAAAAAATATGGCAATATTTTTAACTCATATAAAAATAAATTGCACCAAATTACTGTAAAATAAACAGAACATTTTACTGTCATTTGTAGTATAGTACAATACTACTGCAAAATAGCACAGTATCACTAGTGTAATAATCACTGTCATTATTACAGTAGTGATACTGTGTGTTCAAAGTATTGTAGTACTGTGAAATCCATCTGCAGTATCAGTATTGTGTCACTACAGTCACTGTGCAAATGGATTATAGTGATACCTCGGTTACTGTATGTTGAATGTACAGTATCATATAGAGTACTGCATGTTGAATATAGAGTATCATATAGAGTACTGCATGTTGAGTAGAGAGTATCATATAGAGTACTGCATGTTGAATATAGAGTATCATATAGAGTACTGCATGTTGAATATAGAGTATCATATAGAGTACTGCATGTTGAATATAGAGTATCATATAGAGTACTGCATGTTGAATATAGAGTATCATATAGAGTACTGCATGTTGAATATAGAGTATCATATAGAGTACTGCATGTTGAATATAGAGTATCATATAGAGTACTGCATGTTGAATATAGAGTATCATATAGAGTACTGCATGTTGAATATAGAGTATCATATAGAGTACTGCATGTTGAATATAGAGTACTGTAGACTGACTTCACTGTAACATATTACTGTATAGTGGGTCTGTGTTATATCTCCAGCTCACTTTTACATTATAATTATAAAGACTCTAGTTGTTGTTAGTTTTAGTGTGACGGCATAACTCCGCTCTGACCTCTAAAAGTTGTGAGAAGTGAGTATAAAGTCACTGCAGTGAATAATTAGGATGCTCGGAATGTGTCAGGAAACAAAGAATAAGTTGTGTTAAGGACTGGTGCAGCACCTTTAAGTACAAAATATACATGCATTGCTGTGTTTTATTGTCTGAACTGAATGTCCCCATATATATACACACCCAATTATTATTATTTTTAGTTCAGTCTGTGAAACCAAAAGAAAGGTGAGGGCCAAATGTAGATTATTGGAGATATTCAAAATGCATTGTATGTATTATATATTATGTATGTATTATGTATTATGTTTATCTGGAACCTAGAAAGGCACAAAATGAATAAATAAATAATTGCTACGTACATGTGGCACACCTGTACAATACAATACAAGTGGTGAGGGTATTTATCACCTGCTTGTCTCTATGGAGATGGAGACTTAATTTATAAACATATACATCCTTAATACTTTGAAACATGCATTCCTAATGTTAGCACCATCGCCTCTTCACAGGATCTGGCCTGTAACTAGGTAGATAAGTTTAATGCCATAGTGTGGAACATACTAGACAATGACATAGTGTGGAACATACTAGACAATGCAATAATATCTCCCTGCCAGAGACTGTATATATATATATCTGTATCTGGAATTTCCCCACTGTGGGACTAATTAAGGCATATCTTATCTTATAAATGGACATGGCTAACCTGCGGGCCTCTGCATTCCACACAGGAAGTGATCATGGGTGCACTTCTGGCTCCATCGAGTCTGGTTTTAATTCACTTTACACTGAAAACTGTGGCCCCTCTCTCTGTAACTGCTGCTGTCAGACTTGTCATTTTGGTCTTAAAATGTTCATATTAACCTGCTCTACTTGATCCTAGTGTTTTTATTTCACTATTGTGTCCGTAAATAAGATATGAACATTAATAACAGACAAGTCAGGCACCTACTTTCCACGAGGTCACTCCCACTACCCTTAGCAACAGGTTTGATTGACAGCATTGCTAACCACCCACTCCCTACTAAACGAGTGGTGTGGGCAGGAAAAGGCGTCACCTTCAACAGCCTCTCTCCAGATTGGCTCTTTGGTTGCTATGATACTTGTGGAATTCAAAAAATGGAATTGGGCTCCAAATTTTCCACTGCAAGCTCTAGCCTCGATGAGCTTCATTTAACTGGAGCCGAACGCTATGGGTGATGTCACACTCACTTATTCCACTTCTTTATACAGTCTATGGTGGCACATCATGCTAATTCAATTTCCACATCTGCAGACATTAGCATGATGCCTCTCCACTGATGTATTTATCAATAGCATGTGTCCTTTATACAGAACAGCTGCAGCCATAAGTTATCTGAAAAACAAAACTATTAAATCTAAATTATTTACTTACAGACCCACCAAAGCAGAATCCCTCGCTTCTCCAAAGTTCTCAAAGACAGGTGTTCTGCGGCAACTTGTGCTATCAGTCCATCCATCCATTACATCCATCCTAAACCATTTATAACACAAATGGCCTGGAAATAATTGAAACTATTTTTGTGCGAAACAGAGAGAATCCAAATGACTTCTCTGCGTCCTGATGGAGATTTTGCCGCGGTAGAGTGTGACAGGCTGAATTCTGAATATACTCACATACATCGCTCCCAGTTCGCTAAATTAACTGCTTGTTCATGTGGAGAGCCTTCGCCGACGCCGAGAGGAGCTTATGGTTATGAAGACGTATGGCGTTGTGATTTCCCATGATGCATTTGGAAGTTTGGAACATTTTAAAAGCCCATCATCATGCTGCAATGCGCTCGTTCTTTCATTTAGTCGGACTGCTATCGTCTGCTCTGAAAGACTCATAATGAAACTAAAAGATCCCATCGTCGAATGGGCAGTGAATGCAGTTTCAAAATGGTCTTCAGGAACTAGCCAACGAGAATTTTTTGTGATTTGTAGAAAGGTGAGAAAGCAGCACAAAGATGGATTTTCTTAGGCGGTCCTGTCGCACGTTTACTCCAACAATGACATATGATTATTCAAATATGCCATTTAGATTCTTAGCATTAACTGAGAGACAAATTACGATGGCAGTCTGAACATCTTGAGAAAGATTTATGCTTCTCTTTGCGCAGTTAGCTTTTAGTGGCGTAGGCTCTGTGCAGTGGGACTCTTTAAATGGTCACGCATTTTGATATAGAGCTTTTCCACGCACCCATTCTCAAAGTATGCAGACACTGAGGGGGAATTGGGTTAAATGTCTTGCCCAAGGACACAACGGCAGCATTCATCTGTGTGAGCTGGAAACGCAAACCTTAATACAATTTTGCCGTATCTGATGTTGTACAGGTCCAGAGCAAAGCACACTGTTACATTTTCAAATGCATCCCTCCCTGTCCATAGTAGCTCAGCCCCTGACGCATTAATATTACTGTGTGTAGGTTAATTGGTCACATTTTTATATAGCACTTTTCCACCTTTAAGTCACTCAAAGCACTTTACATCAAGGAACCACTCACCCGTTCACACACACATGTTCATACACCAGTGTACACAGACACTGGGGGGAGTTAGATTAAGTGTCTTGCCCAAGGACACAACAACAGCATTCATTTGAGGGAGCTGAAATCACAACACCAACCAATGATCTTTTTTATTTAGAGGACGTACACTCTTCCAACAGACCTTCTGTTGCCTTTATATATGATTCTTTAAAGGAACCATATGTAAGATTTTGATTCAAAATTACATGTACATAACGTGATCAAAACATATATAGCTTTTACTGATTAAAATTTGATCTATTCTGCATTACAAAAACATTGGACACGATGGGCGAGTTTTGGGGATTTTTTTCCTGTTAAAATTTGGTGTTTTGGTTCAAGATCCAATCAAAAAGCAGAGTGAGCCTCCCATGAGTCATTTGGAGTTTTTTTAAACAGTAAACATACATGCCACAGCTCCTTTAAGGTTACAGTTGTATTGTAATATAACAATTGTATTTATATAGCACATTTCATATGACAAACATGAATTAGCTATTTAAAGAACCCTACTACGCAGAGTTTAGAACATTAACGTCAAAGAAAGTAGCTAACTGTGCCCAGAGCAGTTAAAAGTGCAATAAAAAATACATTTCAAGAACACATTTCAAATTACAGTAACACGAAATATATATTAGCAAAAATAAGGTAAAATCAGACAAAACTGAAAATAAAAATGTTTCGAGTCTGGTTTTAAACTTTCTTTTGTGTTCTTTATTGTAGTTTCTAGAAAGTTCCTGAGAATTGGGGCGTAGTACATAAAGGCGCCTCACCAAATCCAAACTGTGTGTGTAACTGCTAAAAAAAGTTGTTGACTGATGAAGGTCGAGGTCTGGGAGAATATAGGGTTGTCTATACTGGTACAGAGCCTTCCTCCTGCAGGTGTCAACATGACTCAGAGAGAAAGCCGAGCTCCCAATAACACTCTGGTGACATTCGTTTCACCATTGACACTTATTGTATCACTGATATTATATTGTCTGCCAAACAAAACAGATTATTCCTGGCTAGCCAAAATTAGCTTGTGCGTGTTGACATTTCTGGAGTTAGCTTTAGCAACAGCACCGCCAATTTTACTGCAACGATTGGTTTGGAAATGAAAACATTCTATTGGGATTTTATATTTTACTGCCTAAAATATCGCATTTGTACAAATAAAATTCATTATGTCCAAAAAAAAGGTGTAGTTTTCAGTAGGGGGCGCAATGACTGCCACTTTTATGTTGCGCTGAGCAGTGAGGAAGTTAAAACACATGTGTCTGGCAAAGATGTACGGACTGCACTTCCTGGATTACCACCTGATGATGTCACAAGATGGAACACGGCAGCTTTAGCTATGGATAATGAGATGGACCAAATATGCAGGGTTATTTAAATGATGAAATGATCTCCACACATCTCCAGGCAGGTTCATCATACCTCCCCTTTAAGACAGTAGTGTAGTGGCATATACCAAACCACTGATTATGTGGTTTCTTGAAGTAACTAAATACCATGGACTGTATAAAGAAGTGGACTAAGTAAGTGTGGTGTAACCCACAGCGTTCAGCTTCAGTCACTTCAAGTTCATCGAGGCTAGACGTTACAGGGGTGAATTTGGAGCTGTGTTCTGACTGCAAATATAGAAACCAAAGAACGAGGCTGTCGAAAGTGACACCGTTTCCTGCCTGCATCGTGACCTAAAGGAAAGAAGATGCTTCATTTGGGCACAATAGCGAAATAAAAATACCTGAATCATCTGAAGTGGGTTAATATGAACATTTTAAAAGCAAAATGATGAGCCTGACAGCAGCAGTTACAAACAAAGGGGCAACAGTTTTTCAATAGAAAGTGAACTGGAGCCAGAGTCCAGAGTAGGAAGCGCGCCCATGATCATTTCTGATTTGGAATGCGGCGACTAGCCTATTAGCTATGTACATTTATATATACAGTCTATCCTAAATACATGTACTGAAAAAAATATTCAGAATATTCATGTTGCGTTCAGTTACTGTCAGTTGGTGGTATCCAGACTATAGTTACTTTTCTAAAATAAACGCAATAGGTATGAATAAATGAATAAATAGAGAACAAAAGGTGCAAAAATCATAGCATTTCATTTTAACTATAATATAATGCAACTTAAAAGTATTCAGAATGCAGTAGTCTGATTTGACTATATAACAGAATACATAATAAAGTACTTTATTATGCACAAATTCAGTAGTGTCTAACTAAAGTTTTCTTCCTCACACTGCCCATACAATACAGTGTGATCCAGGTGCTGTCAAAGACCCCAGTGGAGCCAGTCCCGTTTTGACAGTGCACTCACAGACATCTAAACACTGCAGCTGACCGCCTATTAAAAATGCATTGCTGTAGACTCTGGGACTTCTGCTAAGTACAGAAAAAAACTCCACAGTTGAATGATCTGAGTCAGCAGGAGTCTCTGGAGTTGGCATAAATATGATACGCACAGTAAATGTATTTAAAAGCTTTCAGTCACGGTTGTAGATGCTTTGACAATATTAAATGCACTGTACCTGATTTTCACTGTTTTAAAAATGTGAAAAACAGAACTGGTCCATTTAAATGCTTTGTGGAGGTACAACGTTATTCCTCACTTACCTTATGCATTCCAAGCGTTGCAATTATTCAACCTGAAGAGTAAGGTAACAACTAGCATACTAAGACCGTAGACCGTATCAAGAAGTGAACTAAGTGAGAGTGACGTCGCCCATAGCGTTTAACTCCAGTCAAATGAAGCTCAACAGTTATAAGGGCGAATTCGGAGCCAACTCCCATATTTGGAATTCCGACAACGAGTATCACAGCAACCAAAGAGCCAATCTAGAGCGAGGTTGTTGAAGGTAACGCCCCTTCCTGCCAACGCCGCTGGTTTAGCAAGGAGCGGGCATTTAGCAACACTGTCAATCAAACCTGTTGCTAACGATAGAGGGAGCAACCTCAGGGAAAGACTGTGCCTGATTTGTCTGTTATTAATGTTCATATCTTGATGTAGGGACGCATTAGCCAAATAAAAACACCAGGATCATGTGCAAAGAGTACTCAGGGGACATATTTTGACCTAAAGTGTTGCTTACAATAGAGCTGTAGTGAGGGAAGACACATTTTGCTCAGATACATGGGGGGGGGGGGGGGAGAGTAGGACCTTCAAACAGACACTATTTCTTATCTGTTATTGTAAATATACCCAGGTCCTGTGCGGGGTCCAGCAGTGTGCATTAGGTCTGATCAAATACACCTCGAGGCTATCTGCGGACATGCAAAACGGTGTGTTCACTTGGGTCATTTGGATGCAATAGCAGACGCAGCGGTCCGCTAAAATGGCCCTATCTGTCCTCCGCTGTGTGATGGTTTAATTTGCTGTTCTGTATCGGCTGGTTGTGTGCACTCTCACGGCTCCTACGGCTCTCGCGGCTCTCACGGGGCAGTTTGAGCATTTCAGACAAGCATGGGCTCCGGTCCATCTCTTGATGCCAAATTGAATGTGAATATTGCTGTCTAGTAAAATACCCCAGTGTAGCGTGTGGTGAAATATATGACTGTTTCAACTGCCAATCAAATCAATGGCCCAAGAAGATAGGCACTGGCAGCATGGAGCAGTTTACATACATATATTTTTCATAAATTGTCATTTTAATCACTGCCGGATATGAAATGAGTGCCTGTAAATAACTGTCTAATAAATAAATATATGGTCTGGTAATTTTAATGGATTTTTTAATGTTTGATTTTATGAACTCTGACACCATCCTGCGCAGGGACGACAAGTGGAAATTAGCACTAGAGCCTAAAGTAAAAAGCTTGAAACTATATATTCCAGTGTTTATAAAAAGTGCTATATAAAAGTTACTGAATTAAACAGAACAGCTGCAGTAATAGTAATATTGCAATGATCTGATATTTTTGTGTTTAGATCAGTTTAGTTGACACCTTTTGTTGTTCTTGTAACTATTGACCTGCTTCTGTTGGTCAGCTACTGGTCTGTTTTGGAGACTGGCTCTGCTGAGTTGAGACTGCTGTGGTTTTTCTCTTGCTTTGGTGTTGGTTATGACCTACAGTAGCCCTTGTGTTTGTAAAATAAGCAACCAGAAGAAAGTTGGCATGTTCCCTTCACCAGAACACTACAGTAATACAGGACTGAACTGGATTTCTAGACACTCAGGTATGTTTTACAGAGGATTATTCATTCACTTGAGGCTGCCAATCTGCGCCATCGATCCCTCTGACCACTCCCTCACGCAGACACCGCATTCATAGTAGGCAAAGTGTGTAAAGTGTCTTGCCCAAGGACACAACAGCAGTTTTTTGTGGTGCCCCTCTGTGGTGCCTGGTATTTCAAGTGATCTCCCATCCAAATACTAACCAGGCCCGACCCTGTTTAGCTTCTGAAATCTGACGACGAGATCTGTATTGTCCAGTATCACCATTCCACACACTCTTCACTGTCTCTTGAAGAATGTTATGCTGTATTCTAGGTACGTTGGTTATTTCCCACTTGAATGTCATGAGATCTGTGAGTTCCATCTGAATTAACTTGTATGTGAACAATATGGCTAAAGACATGGAAATTGTCACTTTTCTAGCATTGTGTAATACATCAGTTTATCTCACATGTGAAGTTGAATCCCACTGCCATGTCTGGGAATTACCATTTGAAACGGCGTTCCAGAGTGTTTTTAAAAGTTTGAGTTGGAAAACATGCCAGTTACCAATTGCCTGGAAGACTCCGTGGACTCTATTTCAGACATAAAAGCACAAAACTGTTTACTGCGTTCCCCACTGCACAAATTAAACTGTAAGAACTGAATTGTGTAAAAGTTATGAGTTTACTAAATTCAGTTCTGAATTCAAAAATAGTCTTCAGATAAAAAATATGAATAAAAAAAATGGGTTTTCATTCCAAAACTTGAATCTGAATCTTGAAATTAGCATAGACTGTATAAAGAAGTGGAGTAAGCGAGTGTGACGACATCCATAGAGTTCAGCTCCAGTCAAGTGAAGCTCATCGAGGCTAACAGTTTTAAAGGCTAATTTTGGAGCAGCTATGTCCATTTATATATACAGTCTATGGAAATAATACGTAGAAACAGGTTGATAAAGGCTCTATTTGTCTTTATCCATCGGAACATGTGCCTTCAATCCATAACGGAAAATTGCTGCTGTCTCGCTACTTGTACTTTTCAAACATCAATACAACTATTCTTCGCCCCGGCTGCACTTTAAAATAGTTACTTTTCAGACAAAGAGGAACCCATTTCCAGCTCTTGTGCGCAGAGAGGCGACCTGCAGCTTGTGTCCACCGATGCATTTAGAGACAGGCCTGGTTACGCTGAAAGATTACTGACCATTACACAGGTCTGTACACCCCTCTCCCCCTGTTTCACTGTGCCAGAATACAGCTGACAAAGTACTGCACAGATTTGGTCATTTGCAGCTGATGTCATCAACGTTTTCCAGGGAGGAGGGGGTTGAAGCTAGCTAGAGGCACTTGTTTGACTTTAATCTGAGCTTTGCTTTACACCATCTGACCGTGCATACTGATTAAGTTGGAATACCACAGATGACGTGATTTTCTGCTGTTAAACAACGCTCAACTAGCATTATAGTCACGAGCTAGGTAGCATTAGCGAACAGCCAAACTTGCACCTGTTGTTTGTTGAAAATCATCTACATTGGACCACAAATTCTTGCATAGATCACAAGCTCCTGAAAATGTGTTTTAAAATCCATTTTGTATTTCTTCTTGAGTTTTCAGACAATCTAAAAAACGTACGCTGGGTTTGCAAGTGTGGATTACGTCACCATGGCAACTGCTTAACATTACATCATAGTCAGGAGTGTATAGTTAGCATGGTAGTTGTTGTTAGCTTTACCATGATGGGAAAAATCTCCTCTGACCTCTGCAAGTTTTTTTTTTTTGTTTTTTTTTTTAAAATCACTTATAAACTCATCAGGGTGATTAATTAGGATGTTCAGAATGCATTAGGTAACGGAGCAATATTGTTTGACCTCTACACACCGTTTAAAATATGTTTGTCACTTTCCCAAGACACATTTTGAAGTTTGAAAAGAGTTTTTGCTCATTCCAAAACCTGAATCTGTCTGTTTAGAAATGAAATACAGAAATTGATACAAATAAGGGGCGATGTGGCGATATGGAGTAGTTACGTGTTCTCCCTGATCCCTCCCACGTGCTCCAATGCAGCTGCCAGTGTAAACAATGATGTATGGCGTGGTCCAGCCCCTGTCTAACCCCTCTTAATCACGCCTGTTTTATTTGGTAAATCAGCGGCTCATTGATTTGACAGAGTGCACCTGAGCCCGCGGTGAGGCCGGCACTTTGTCAGACGCTAAATGTGTTTGCAAAATAATGGGCTTTTTGTCTTGCCTGTTTCATATTCACACAAAGAATTATTCTCATTACTCACTGAGAATATTGTCGGGCTGTTGTCCGCTATTATGAGCCAAACTTTAGTCCATGTTTACAGTCATATTGGAGAAAGTGCAAAAGGAGTCCCATTTTCAGATAGTTCAAAATGTTATTGTGTTTAATTTCACATTTAAAGGGCCCATATTACACTATGTCTGATCTCTGTTATAATGTTCTTTCCTCATCACAAACAGACCTGGAGTCGTGTTTTGTTTCATTCACACATGTTTAACACAAAAACCCTGCATATTTACACTGAGTTCTTCTATCAAACTGAAAACACTCTGTTTCACCTTGTGATGTCATGTGGTAATACAGGAAGTGCTCCACTGTGTTTTTAAACTCCATACACCTTCACTAGAATCACTTAGATGATTTCCGCCCTGGAATTACCAATCTCTACTAAACTAAAGGTAAAAAAAATAGCTGTTAACTTGAAAACTACCACTTCATGACATCACAAGGTGGAACAAAGCAGTTTTGAGCTTTGGAGATGTAGACAGACTAATAATAAAGTGCTACTCAAACATGTGTGAATGAAACAAAACACAACTCCAGGTATGTTTTTGATGAGTTAACAACATTATAACATGACTTAAAACTCAGAGTCCATTTAGCGTTTAGTATGAGTTTTGTCATCGCAGGAACGCTAACAACAACTCGCATGCTAACCAGGCACTTCCTCATTCTTTCTTAATAAAACACTTTATAATTTGATGCAGACAGTTCACAGCGGACTTATTTTGACCTCAAGAGCTGCTGCAATATATCTGTACTGGGGGAAGATGCTTTGTGCTCTGATGAATGAAATATACTCGATAATCGGGTACAGGCCCTTTAAGTTTTCCCATCATTTACATTTATCCATCATTTTAACAGTTTGCAGAGACTATAGTCAGCATGATTGTTTATTCTTTTATCAGGACTTTTTATGGGGCATTCTGTCTGTAAATAAAGAAAATGTTTTTTTTAACCATTTGACCCTTCAGGACCTGAGTCTCTGATATAAGAATGCGACGGTAAAGTCTTTGGGTTATGACTTTAACATTAAAGCAACCTTGGTGGAAATAGCTTTGATTCACATGTATCTTCCATTAAACTTGCAGTATTCCTGAAACTGATGGGTTCATGGAGATTTTCTCAGATTTGTAACGTTCAGTGACCCTGACTTATACCTTTTACAAATGAAATCATAAGATATTTTTGCTTTCTTTACAAGGTGAAAATATAGGGACTTACTGCATAAAAGTTCTTGAAGTAGAAGTTTTAAATCTGATGTCTTTAGGCATTATAGTCATTGACTGCATCACTGGAACGTGTTTAATGTTTTTGTGCCGATATTGTTCTGTTAAAATGCTTTTCACATCTGAAAATCCAAAGTAGACCAAAAATAATACAGAAAAGGTTTGCTTTGCCAAGTATTAGCTATAATGTGCACTAAGTCACTTTTCTGATGGTAGGTCCACTATTTGCTTGTTTCCATGGAGATGTTATGGCATGTAGTATCTGACCTGTTAATATTTAATTAATATTTGCCTTAGTATTGAAATGGTAAATGGTCAAATGTTTACACTGCACTTTTTCCACCTTCAAGGCACTCAAAGGACTTTACATCAAGGCACCACTCACCCATTCACACACACATTCACACACCAGTGTACACAGACTTCGGGGCGAGGTGGGTTAAGTGTCTTGCCCAAGGACACAACGACAGCATTCATTGGTAGGAGCTGAAATCGCATCGCCAACCTGTGGGTCAGTAGATCTGTCCGCTCAACCAATTTTTTTTTTTTTTATGTCAAGAATGGGATTCGAACCGCCAACCTTTGTATCAATCTACAAACACTACCAAATGAACTACTGTCCTCACAATCCTACTTTTTTTTTCTCCCGTTGTCTGGGGTTTAAATTAACCTTACTTATTCCATGTTACTCCAAGAGGCTCCATACACCGGTAGTAAAAATTATATAAATCTATATTAACAGCCTGCAGTTCTAAGAATAAAAGCCATCTCATAAGAAGCGGAGAAGTCATACCTCCTCCTCCACTAATCCCCTGTTCTCCTGCCTCACCCTCTGCATGTGCACTCAGATCCAACGGCACCTTCACAGCAGTCTGCAATTGGATTTAACTAAGACCTGGCATTATCTGAGTACATGCCATAGGTGGAAAACGACTTAATAACAGCCTCATTAAGAGCGTAGTCCATTACTGATAAGGGCACCCTTGGGATTCTTTAATTAAGCGCAAAGGGGGGTTGCCAGATTGGACACAGTCGGTGAATTTCTGCTTTTTCACTGCTAAACAAAAGACACGGCTAATCTGGGTGCTTCTTTGTGTCTGGCCTGCTGAACTTTGCGCGTGTAAGTGAGGAGCTTGTTACTGTTGGGAGAATTAAGACTTAAATGGGAGAGAACGTGCAGGGCCAGCCAATTAGATCACGTTCTACTATTTAATGAAGTCTATATAACTCTATGAGAGGTTTGCTATTTTTGTAATATATTGTGATTAAAAATGTCAAATTGTAACATAATGGTTCACGGGTGTTGTAGATTATAATTATAGAGCACACACAAGCACAATATGTCTGATTTAAAGTCCTTCAACTGACAACAATCATGTCTTTAGAATAATGACAACACTATTTGGAAAAAAAAATCCCTTTTGTTTATTTATACTGACAGTTTTCACATTCTACCATAGAACAGGTTGCGTTCATGTTCTTGGATTTGATGATGTCTCAACTCAGAGAGGCCAGGGCTTATATAGCTTTGTGAGAGACTTACTGATTTTGAAATATCCAAAATAGAAATCCACAAATGTTGCCTCTTCTTATAGTATTTAGGGATTTGTGGCCGGACCTCCTTGTCAAAGCCTGATCTCGTCAGGTCTCAGAACCTAAGAGGGGCCGGGCCTGGTTAGTACTATTGGAGACCGCTGGGAATATCAGGTGCCACAGTGGGGCGGCAGTGGCAAAACTGTTGTTGTGTCCTCAAGCGAGACACTTCACCCACATTGCCTGGTATGAATGTGGTGTGTGAGTGAGTGTCGGTGGTGGTCGGAGGGGCTGATGGCGCAGACTGGCATTGTCTCACTTCAGTCAGTATGTCCCAGGGCAGCTGTTGCTACAATAACAGTACCGAGTGTGGAGTAAATGAATAATGCAAATTATAATTCGACTTTGAGCGTCTGGAAAGCTTATATTTAAGACTAGTTGTTGTTGTTGTTGTTGTTATCATCATCATCATCATCATCATTATCATTATTATCATTGTCATTATTATTATTATTATTGTTGTTATTGTTATTAATTTGTCCACAAACCTGCAATATTTTGTAATTAAATACTGGCATCACTTCATCACTTTCTGAGGATTTTGCATTTATAGTGACAAAGAAGACATTGAACTTTGTGCCAATTTTTGTTTTGTGGATTGGCCCAGTAATTACAGAGCTATTAACCCTAAACCAGGTCAACACATCTGCAATCTGACAGTTACACAACAAATTTTAACGTAGAGTTTTGACCTGTCCACAGCTCAGTTTAAACTACAGTGATTCTATAATGTGCTGATGTCGTGTGAACCCAACCTATTAAGAAGAAAGCGTGCAATGCAAAACCGCCATATTAGATTTTTTTTTTTTTTTTTTTTTTTTAGTTTTTTATGTCTCGTTAAAAAGCAGCAAGAAATGTGGTAGAAATACTTGAATGTGCCCACTTGATGGCAGAAGAGCTCCACTGTACAGGGCAGCGTTGGGTTGCCATATCAAAATGCAGGACTGGGGAGGAGAGTTGATGAAGTAGGGAGACAGAGAAAATCAGTAGTACCTGTCAGGAAGTCTGCGGCGGATCTGTGCACGCTGACATGCCCACTCTGCCTATACCAGGGTGTCAGAGCACATGATAATGGATAGCTTTGGGAGACAATCAAACGCTGCATTGGGGAGAAAGAATGTGCCAGGGGAGCGGGCGTAAGTTGAGTGATATCTCTCTTCGTGCGAACGGAAAGCTTTTGACCTACATATACGACTAGAAAAGAATATGTAAAAAGTCTAATGTGAAATTACATAAGGATCCTTTGTTCTTTCTGTAACAAATTGAGCACAGATATTATGAATGAAAAATCCATCTACAGTAATAAAATAGGACCTCAGCCAAGGCACGATATGGTCCACTCGCATTATGGCAGATATTTATAGAGCTGTAGCTATAAACTTACCTCCACAAAATGATTTCACTAATAGCTCAAATATTGTTTTTCTCATTATTTTTTGTAGTTTGGTCAAGGCAAGCAATGTCCAAATAATACAACCACTCCCTTTATACTGTACATTTACCTCAAATTAAAGATGCACTGAGTAACTTTTCCGGGGTTTGCTATTCACTCGTTTCCATGAACATGTTATTTCTTTGCTTGAAATTTCTATCTTTCATTTATTCCAGGTGTTGTTAGAGCTCAAAAATCCCTGTTGAGAACATGCATTCTTGTTCTGTTTGCGGGCACACCTCTCCACAGATCTGACCTTTAACTTGCCCTGGTTGAACCTCCTGCTTGTCTCCATGGAGATGGTTACCTGGCCATCCAGAACGGCTCCGCTGAGAAAAAACTTGACAAAGACGAGTGGATCTGGAGCTGTATCTTGTCTGCCTGATTTTAGAGGGCGGGATTGACAGGTGGATTAACCAATCAGAGAGCGGCCTGGTCAGACTGTGTCAAAAACAAACATGGCTGCTTACATGTAAAAAAGTAAAAAAAAAAAAAAAAAGGACTGAGAAATAGTTGATTTTTGCAGTCGAAGCACCAAACTTCTCAGGTAAAATAAGGTCTTCCCGTCTGGATTGGATCAGATTGTAGAAGGCACTGTCTGGTGAGGCAATGGAGGATAAATGTAATGCTATACTGGGGAACATCTTGGCAAATCAATAACATCTCCATGGAGACAAGCAGGCGGCAGACCCTCCAACAGCAAAGTTCATAGCGCTTATATTAGTTAGTACATCCCTAGCATAAACTGTATAAAGAAGTGAACTAAGTGAGTGTGACGTCACCCATCATCAAGACCGTATTTGGAATTTGGAATTTCGACCGCGAATACCATAGCAACCAAAGAACCAATCTGGGGCAAAGCTGCTGAAGGTAACACCCCTTCCCGCCCACATTGCTGGTTTAGCAGGGAGCCAGGCACTTAGCAACGCTGTCAATCAAACCTGTTGCCGACTCTAGCGGGAGCAACCTTTGGGGAAAGAAGGCGCCTGATTTGTGTCTTATTAATGTTCATATCTTGGTTTAGGGACACAATAGCGAAATAAAAATGATGAGCCTAATGGCAGCAGTTACAGAGAGAAAGGCCACAGTTTTCTAATGTAAAGTATGTCCATTTATATATACAGTCTGGTCCCTAGCCTATCAATGTAGAGACATGTTAAAAGAATAGTTCAACATTCAAAGTTTAAGGTACGTTTAGTTTGTTATATTAAATAGTTATGAATCGGAATAATAATAGTAATAATAAAATACTTTGCTGACACCCCAAAGGGAAAAAATACAATATATATTTTACGGCGAAGCACACCCTGTATCGTCTCTATATAACTCCTCTGTTGACGCCGTGGCTTGTTTAATGTACCATTGCTGACACAGAAGCGCCCGCAGCCTTTGGACAAATATCATAAATCATAAATCAGAACCTGGCTCCGTGTGTCCAGTATTGAGACAGGTGGTGCAGTGTGCAAAACAAAGGTGTGCGTCCAACCTGCTGTGTGCCTCCAGGACAACACAAGCAGAGCACGGGACGAGCACGGGACGAGTGGTCATGTGACTCTGTCTGGTTCCAGCCAATCAGAGGAGGACGAGTATACAGCATAGGGACACTGCAAATAAATAAATAAATACACAGTTGACCCTATTAAAAGGGTCTACCATGAAACGTCTCTGCTGGAGGCCACGTTACCTGCTCGAGGAGATGATATTGCTTCACCTGAAATGTTCCACAAACCCCGCCCCAAAAAAAACGTGCATTATTTCTTACATGTGTGGGGTCTGACTTGCCACTGTACTGTGGAACATCCCAGGCAAAGCTTTAAATCAGACTTATTCTACAAACTTGACTTTGTTTTCTTCTCATTGAGCCTCTGAAGTTGTAGTCCAGACCAGAAAACATACACAGTGCACATTTACATATTTTCTTTGACCTTTTTCCATTTAATACTTTTATGCTGATCCAAAGCAAAACACATAAAACGGTATAAATAAAAAAAACAGACGACGTAATGTATTTATTTGGGGTTAAAGGCGCTCATCGTTCGCTCTTCCCTTTACTCTCTATAAGTGCATTTGAGTCATCGCTGAGTGCAATTTGTTCATAAACGTCGGCCATGATGAAAAGAACCAATAGAACAATAGAATGTTTCAGCTTATAGAAAGTAAACTGCATCGCCAGCTTCGGCTTTTATGACTTTATTTTAAGTTTGTTTACATTGAACCGAGGACCTTGGATAGAGCGTATACTTTTCGAAACCAACCACTTAATGCTATTAATCTTTCACCTGCTCGAAAATATCACAGCTATTTTTATTTTTTACACAATACAAAAGAGTCAGTGCCAAAGTCTTCCTGCCAGATCTGATGCGTCTGGGTAAAATATCCGTGTGCCCATTTTCTGCTATGAGACTGTATTTGACAGCTAAAACGCAACTAAGTGCAATTTGAGCATAAATGTAGGCCTAAATATAAAGTGTTGAGCTTATAGAAATACACCGTCATCAAAATCCCTCCTCCCTCCTGTATTTGTCTAGCTGCTTCTCTTACATTTTGAATACCTCAGTTGGCCTTATGTTCAGTACAGCGTTTCTGAAATGAGCTACGTGTGAATTTATAACCAGGAAAAAAACAGAACTAGTTCATTTTAAACAGTTTGCAGTGGTCCAAAGTTCTTCCTCACTCACCTTATGCATTCAGAACATCCTAATTATTCACTGTGATGAGTTTATAAGCACTTTGCACAACACTTAGAGATCAGTATAGAGGTAAGTGAACAACAAGTAGCATGTTATCTCGCACCTCCTGATTATCAGACAATAAAACGCTTTGGAATTAAAAGTAGACAGAATGCAGCGGACATGTTTTGACTTCAAGAACTACTTATAAAATATATCTGTACTGGGGCAAGAAAATTTAGGCATAGGATGATATTGAAATTTTGTGTAGCAATTATCATGGCTAAAATAATTGCAATTAACAATGCCATCATGGTAGTTATTAAAGTTGTTGACAGTTTACAAATGTTCAGGATATGAATCAGTATTGTAATTTGTTATCAGTGAAAACAATTATGATTTAGCAGAGAAAATTATAGATGAGCAGGGCCGTCGGCAGAAATTTGGGGGCTCAGGGCAATAACCCACGCATGGGCCCCCCTCTAAAACAAATTAATAGAAAGAGGGTCCAATTTTGGGCCCCTAAGACCCTTTTGGACCTGGGACAACGGACTCCTCTGTCCCTCCCGTCGACTCTCCTGTGAATAAGTTGTTTTTTTCTGCACATTCTGGTGAGATAATGACGATTATCTTTGTTGGTGATTAGAATCAGAACATCCTAATCAGAACACAATTGATTTATGAATAACTCACTTGTTCAGCTCTACAGATTTAGCCTTGAGAACTGTGCCAGCACAAAACTCTGTGTGTAACTTGACAATTATAATGAAAAAAAGTTTTGCAATACAGCCGTTTGTATCAATACATGTAGTGCCAAGAAGTCTGGAGCAATATTTTGGCCTGGCTGATATCTGAGCTGAGCAGGACAGTGGAGATGTTCCACAGTATGGCATTACACCTATATATTTTGCGTTTATTTTACTACAGATGGTTGCATGGCTCAAAAATACCTTAAAAAACATGGATTCTTATTGTGAGCAGGGTTGCTTTTCCACAGACCTGACTTGTAAGTTGACCTAGTGGTTGCACTGACCTACTTGTTTCCATGGAGATAGGTAGGTTTAATGCCATACTGTGATATTTTGAGGTGATATCATAGCTTAGCAGTACAGTAGAGGTAGGCTGTGCAAGATGTAGTCATTTTTGTATTTGGACATGCATTTATAACTAAAGGTTGCTTTTCCATAGACCTGACTTGTAAGTAGGCATAGTGGTTCCACTGACCCACTTGTCTCCAAGGAGATAAGTAGGTTTAATGCCATACTGTGATATTTTTGAGGTGATATCATAGCTGAGCAAGACAGTAGAAGTAACTTGCACAGTCTTTTTCATACTTGGACATGTATAACTAACAGAACACGAGCAGACGGCAACATTTCCTCGTCTGAACGGGCTTCGTCTCGAGTTTCATCCTGATCCATCTCCGTGTCGCTGCCCTCTCATGGATAGTAAGGGCAGGACTGTTCATACACAAACCATTCCTCTTCTGGGAAACATTGATTTAATGACAGCATGCAGGAGCCGCAATCAATGGGGCAGAAGGGAAGGAACATTATGAGGAGAGGAAGACGGATAATGGGGGATCAGAGGCGTTGCCATCGCTCTAACTAGCGTCTTTGAACAGCTTCTCTGCGTATTTAAGTGGACCGCTCTGGACGCTCGCTGATCGTAGACTCTTTAAAAAGCAAAGAAGTGGAGGCAAAATGAAGCAGATAGTCAGATTGTCAGATTGAGCGTATGAAGGTTCTGAGTCTCCGAATTGTACTTGAGCTTCACAAAAAGTTAAATTTATGGTGAAATGTGTAAAATATCTGAAGATGAAGTAAAAAGACTTGTCCAGTTAAACCTCAGAACCTCTTTTTGATTCACTGGTCCACTGGTCTGAAGGTTGACAGTTCAAATCCCGCTCTTGACATAAACATCATTGGTAGCGTGAGTCAGATCCGTTGACCCACAGATGAATATCGTTGTTGTGTCCTTGGGCAAGACACTTAACCAAGACTCTGATACCACTCACATGTATCTGAGTGGTTCTCATTTGTCAAACCCACCTTGACTTTTCAAATGTTGAGATATTCTGTGGTTAATCCTCGTTTTTTCTCATTAAAAATTCATTATGTTCCATTTCACTTGTACTTGCAGTTGCCTGATTTCCGGAATTATGATTTTTTTGTTTATATTTGTAAACGGTCCATCGGCAGCAGCACATTCTCTGACCTCTTGTTCCTGGGAATACTCAGAGCACATCATGAGGCAAATAGAAGCACACAACAAGTCCATTCTGATATTTTCCTAACCGTTATATTCACTCAGTCATTTTCTCATTATGCCACGTTGTATTACCATTGCTGGGTTTCAGATCACGTCACAACCTTCTATTCTATTCTGTTCTGTTCTGTTCTGTTCTGTTCTGTTCTGTTCTGTTCTGTTCTGTTCTGTTCTATTCTATTCTATTCTATTCTATTCTATTCTATTCTATTCTATTCTATTCTATTCTATTCTATTCTATTCTATTCTATTCTATTCTATTCTATTCTATTCTATTCTATTCTATTCTATTCTATTCTATTCTATTCTATTCTATTCTATTTAAAACAGATAAACAGCTAAAGTAGATATAGTTAAAAAGCAGATTTTTTGTTGAAATACAGTCAGTCTTGGGTCCAATCACTAATAAAAATAATCAGCTTCAACATTTGTGAATTTACCAATGGATATTTCATAGCAAACTACAATGCAATCAACAGATACTTTGTTCCCTGGAGGTGTGACGCTAACTGTTTGCTCTGCTCTGTCTGAAGCTCCATTAGACTTTAATCCAGTCTTTATTTTAACACAAGCTGAGCAGAAAAAGGCGGACTTATCTGAACTTAAACAGGTCAGCTGATTTGCGCCGTTAAACAAGTCCCTCTGAAATAACATTACAGTCACAAGCTAGCTAGCATTAGCCAACAGTTTTTTCCGTTAGTCACTGTCACATTTTCTTCAAAATACAACTCCTAAACAGGACCGTGAAGATGTGTTGTTTAAACCATCTGAAAACTTCTTTGACTGTGTTTACTATTGTGTGCATTGTTTCACCATGGTAACTGCTGAACATTTTACCATAGAGATACATGTAGAACACCCCCACCGTGATGTCACTGCAAAGTATCAATAGGAAAAACTGGCTCTTACGCCCCCATCTGGCATCTGGCAGTATGACATCATCACATTTACAATCACCCATAGCAACAGCTTAGTTTATCAGCAACAGTGAACACACTAAGTTTTCTGTAAGCAGGAGAAGACATACATTTCTGTTATAAAGCCAGCTCCCACAGATGAATGCTCTTGTTGTGTCCTTGGGCAAGACACTTAACCCACCGCACCCCCAGTGTCTGCGTACATGGGTGTATAAATGTGCGTGTGAATGGCTGTGCCCATTTGCAATCACCATAAACGGATATTAACGTTTTATTTTTGTATTGTACCAGATGCTGAGGGACCCTGTGACTCTCAGCCCCGATCAATAATACAATCTCAACATTTATATATTCCCACATCTCAAATTGTCAAACTGTAATCTCATTTTATAAAGGCACGCTGAAAGTGACTCTCCATCGCTCCCAGCAGTCAAATTATGCGCAATTAACAAAGAATGACATTGTAAGAAGCCAATCTATTCTATTTAAGATTGACAGTTTAACCCCTCGCGGCTCCAACCCAGTGCATTGATGTGTCATATTAACAAGAACCAATCACGTCCCATTCACTTCACACCCAGCCGCTTCTTTCAAATTGAAGAAGCCGTCTCTCGTTTATCTAAGTACAATTATATCATACTCCATCAGATTAAGTAGGTTTAACCCTCCCAGCACCACTCTGTTTATAAGCTCAGAGCAGGTTCTTATTATGAATGCCGCTGTGGAGGGCTTTCTTCCCTCTTGCACATGTCCCAGATTTTACCAGTGCTATTTTTAAATCATTTAGAAGAAAAAAAAAAATCTTGCGTGAACCAGAATTGAAAGAAATCAGCTTAACAATGTGCCGTTGTTGCAAAAACGTGTCATACCAAACCCATTATTTCTATGAGACAAACAGGACGCATTAATAGTTCAGACAATAGGTTCTGATGGAAGTTACAATGTGGAGTGTTTAGCTGCGTTGGCTTTTGTTGCGTCGATGCTAATCTGTGTAGCGCGGTGATCCTGAAGCTATCTCGTAAAGGGCCCATTTCTGATCTATAAACACTCTGTTCCACTTTGTGATGTCATTATGTGGTAATGCAGGAAGCGCTCTACTGTGTTTTTAAACGCGGTACACCTTCACTAGAATCATCTGAATCACATTTCATCAAGATTTCAACCTTGAACTAGAATGTTAATTTGAAAACTACCACTTCATGACATCACAAGGTGGATTAGAGCGTTTTGAGCTTTGGAAATGTAGACAGACTAACAATAAAAGGTTAGTTAAACATGTGTGAATGAAACAAAACACAACTCTAGGTATGTTTTCAGGAGGTAATAGCTTTATAACATGGACTAAAGCTCACAAGAGTCAATTTTGCGTAATATAGGACCTTTAATGCTCATTTTGACTGTATGATTATGAGATCTGCATCCCTATGATACCCTTAACTAATGACTCAATTCACCGTAGTATATGTGCATTTGAAAATAACATCATTTACGTTATGCAAAATGGACTTTTATGAGCTTTTAAAGATGACCTATTGTGCTTGTGTCAGCTCTATTCTGTATTAATAATCTCTGACACCCGTGGATCATTATGTTGTAATTTGCACATTTTACATTGCAATATTCATCGACTTAATGACAGAAACAAGTCCATCATATTCAGCCTTTTTTGGTTTAAGCAAATGTTAATTTAGCTGATTCTGATTCTTCTCTTTGCAGTTGTAGTATTTATCCACGTATGTATTTATGTAACATTACTGACCTTTTTCCACCGTGCCCACTTGTTCCGTAATCCGCTTTCTCTGTGGTGGCACTTCCGGTTATGTGGGAATCCCATCCACCTCAATGGAGAATTTGGGAAAAGTTCTGGCGCTAAAATATTGCAGAAAGTAGATTGAGTTGCATCAAAATTTCAATGTTTATGTGTAACAACAAGTCAACACTGCATCGATTCTCTGGAGGCTTTAAAACAGCTCTGTAGTCCTATAGAACTTACTTGCAGCCAAGATCAGCAGCTCCATGCTAAATAATACAACCCACATGACGATGTTGGCGTCCGCAGCAACTTCAGAATAAGGTGAATACAGTACTTTTTTTTCTTTTTTCAAATTCCTTACTTAAATCCGTAAGAATCTTTGAAATCCCCCTGTCTGGTTCCAGTACAAAACTCAGAGTGATGCTATTGAAATTCGGACATGGCTACACCGATCCACGGGAGTTTTCTAATGGCCAGTGCTGCTGCTGTAGGGTTAGCAGAGGCAGATGGTTTAAAAGCCAGGGTCCCTCTCTGCTCAGGCCGGGTCAGGCTGGTCCAGGGAGTGTACTTAGAGAGGAGCCCGGAGAGTCCAGGCTGAAGACCTCAGGCTGTGTGGGGGTGAGGGGGGTCATTCATACTGCCTGGAGCCACTGTCTGCACTGCTAGTACTGCAAAGTCTGGCTCTTCCAAACACTGCCTGTTTACCTGTCTGCTCCCGGCTACAGCTCTCCATTTCAGATCTCTATTTGAATGGATGCAATTAGCAAATTGCAAAAGCTGCAGGTTTTGAAGTACCGTAATTTCCTCCACAAACAACAAAACGTCCTGTCTTATTCTGCATAAAAACTGCTAGCCTTGTGCTTTAGATCTGTACAATCATGTTCTAAAATGTGACTCAGTTCATATTTCAGTCTTTTTGTTAACTGTTAAATGTGAACTTAAAACTGAATCTTTTTATTTAAACATAAAACACAAATCTATACAAAATGTATGCCAGAAAAATGTTATATTTTTCACAAATTAGTCGACCTTAAATCTGGAGAAAATACATTTGGCACTGCAGTCTGCTCCTATGGTTTATACTGTATGTCTGAACCACAGACCGTATTTATAAATGGACATACCTAACCTGCTGGCCGCTGCGTTCCATATGGGAAGTGATCATGGGCACACTTCTGGCTCCATTCACTCTGGCTCCAGTTCACTTTACACTGGAAAACTGTCACTCCTCTCTCTTTAACTGCTGCTGTCAGGTTCGTCATTTTGGCCTTAAAATGTTCGTATTAACCCACTTTACATGATCCTCATATTTTTATTTCGCTATTGTGTCCATAACTCAACATATGAACATTAATAACAGACAAATGAGGCGCCTTCTTTTCCCAAGGTCACTCCCACTAGCATTAGCAACGGGCTTGATTGACAGCGTTGCTAACCACCTGCTCCCTGCTAAACCAGCGGTGCAGGTAGGAAGAGACGTTTCCTTCAACAGCCTCGCTCCAGATTGGCTCTTTGGTTGCTATGATCCTTGCAGTTGGAATTCCTAATATGCAACTCGGCTCCAAATTTGTCATTATGACCGTTAGCCTCGATGAGCTTCATTTGACTGGAGCCGAACGCTGTGGATGACGTCACACTCACTTAGTCCACTTCTTTATATGGTCAGACATGTATGTAATTTGATTTGAAGACACTGGCTCATTTTAGTCCAAAGAGTTGCTTGATTATATTGTTGGTCATATAGAGGATGAGATTGTTACAGAGCCAGAATCTGCTAGTACTGCAACGTCTGCCTCTGCCAAACACACAAGCTGTTTACTTGTGTGCTGCTGGCTGGAAAATAGCTCTATACTTTATACAAGCTACTGTGTGTCTATTCTCTGCAGTAATTTGAAAAAGTACTTGGATACACCGGTTCATTTTACTCCAAAGATTTGCGTTTGTATCATGATGCAGTCAACACAGAAGATCAGATTATTATATTGGTAAACGGTCACATTTTTATATAGCACTTTTCCCACTCAAAGCACTTTACGTCAAGGAAGCACTCACACATTCACACACACATTCACACACCAGTGTACACAGACACTGGGGTGAGGAGGGTAAAGTATCTCGCCCAAGGACACAACCACAGTATTTGTCTGTGGGGGCTGGAATCGCACCGCCAACCTGTGGGTCAGTGGATGTGACCGCTCACCCAATGATGTTTACGTTGAGAGTGTGATTTTGAGTTGGAAAATCTGTCTGCATCTGACGCAAAAATGTTGAACTTGTATTTGTTTTCAGTAGTAAGAAGTGGTGGAAGAAGTACTCATTTTTTTTATTGTAGGAAAAAAAAATACTCAAGTGAAGTAAAAGTATCACATGAAGTAAAAGTATCACATGAAAAAATCTACTTAAGTAAAAGTATTAAAGTACTTTCTACTTATAAGGCTTCAAATGTGATTTCGAAACAGATTTGTGCTGAATTTTGTTCAGCAGAAACAACTGAATTGTTACCTTTTTCTATCAGTTTTTATTTGCATATTTTTGTTGCTCAAATTATGAATATGTTAATAATAAACCCTCAGCCTTTTCAGCAGGTCTCACACAGTCATAAAAAGTATTTTTACTTTTCAGTCCTGTTAAAAAATGTAGTGGAGTAAAAGTAAGTAAGTATCCACTTGTACTGAAGTATCCATTTTAGCACTTTGCTTAAATACAATACTACTTTTACTTCATTACATTGCAACACTGCAGGAAGCACAAAAGAACTAGAACAGATGATTTAAAGCAAAATATTTAAAGCTAAAGATGGATACTTAAGAATACTTTTACTTCACTACATTTAAGAGCAGGTATATGTACTTTCTACTCCACTATATTTTTGAACTGTACTGAAAAGAGCAAAGTGCTTTTCATATGAATGTTCATTATAACATCCTGACTAAAGTTTTTTAGTTCAAGCTTCAGCTTTGAGCAAACAAAAATAAACACACAAAATCATAAGAAATTCATAAGAAATGAAGACAATGATTCATGTTCTTCTCACATACTGTGACCAAAATATCAATCATTTTTAATCTATGTCACCAAATTTAGACTTTAACAAATGAACACTTGTGTGAAATACTTTTACTTTTTATTTTTAAAGTACTTTTTAAATCAGGTACTTAAATATTTTTACTTAAGTTGATTTTTTCATGCGATACTTTTACTTGAGTAACTTTTTACCACTTTTACTTAAGTAGCACTGATTATAATAAAGTTTCACATGTTAATTCATTTAAAGTCAGGATGGATTTTCATTTCACCTTCATCTGTTCCCTGAATTCAACTGCACCGAGCTCTGTTCTATTTCAGAATTACATTTGATGAATAAAAGTCTGTGACCTCATATCAAAGGTAAGGTTAAAGGGCCTCTACACAATTTTTCTTCCATGTATTTGAGCAAAATGTGTCTAGCCTCAGTACAGACGTATTGCATAAGCAGCTCTTGAGGTCAAAATAAGTCCACTGTGTGCTGTCTGCATCTGATTATAAAGACTTGTGTTGTCAGGGTATCAAAAAGTGCACAGTTAGCATGCTAGTTGTTTTTAGCTTTACCGTGACGTCTGATCTCTCTGCTCTAGTCTCTGAAAGTTGTGAAAAGTGCTTATAAACTCATCATGGTGAATAATTAGGGTGCTCAGAATGCATAAGTTAAGTGAGGAGTAACTTTGGTCCACTGCCAAATGTTTAAAATGAAGTAGTTCTGTTTTTCACGTTTTTAAGACGGTAAAAATTGACCGATTGTACACAAAAACGCAAAGATTCTTAACCGACGACGCCTCAACACCTGCCTCGTCTGAAACCCCACAGACGTCGCCCTGACCCAGCGTTCCCCTCCTCTTCTTCCTCTTCTTCCTCTTCTTCCTCCGCTTCTCTGACGTGTGATTAAAGCTCCGAAAAACTCAGTAAAGATTTTTATGGTTGACTGTGACAGAAGTTTTCTATCACTGAGGAGGCTGACCTACTTACCTCTCCGAGAGTCTTCCAAACTCTCACTTAAGTCCTGACAGCGCTGTAACTCACCCACACCTCTCTGCGGAGGAAACAGACCTGTCATCTGCAGTGGTCAAGCAGCAGTGAATCTTTAAAGCTGCACTGTGTAACTTTTCTTGTTTAAGCTGCTTGTCTCCGTGGAGAAGTTATTACATTGTCTGGAATCTATCGCAGTAGGGTATTAAAGTCATCTGTCCTTCATTTATTCAATTGTGTATGTTTTTGTTTTGTTTTTTAGCTCAACAATTCCTTGCGTTCTCATTGTGTGCAAGATCGCCTCTCCACAGATCTGTCCTGTAACTTATAGCCTGTCGGTATCTTGTGGTGGCAACGTGGTGATAGATAAGTCAGTAGCATGTTATAACTCTCATCAGGTAGTTACTAAGCCTGAATCATTCATAATATCATAAAGTGTAGTGTTATTATTATTATTCATTTAAATCGCCGTGGTAACAAGCAGGCAGCACAGAACTGGCTCTTGTGAACGGTTAGTCATGTTATAATGTTGTTACATCCTCAAAAGCATATCTGAAGTTGTGTTTTCTTTTATTCACACATGTTTGAGTAACACTTTATTATTAGTCTGTCTACATCTCCAAAGCTCAAAATGCTCTGTTCCACTTTGTGATGTCATGAAGAGGTAGTTTTGAAGTTGCAACACCTACTTTTTTACCTTTAGTTCAGTACAGATTGACAATTCCAGGGCTGAAATGATCCAAATGATTCTAGTTAAGGTGTATGGAGTTTAAGAACGCAGTCGAGCACTTCCTGTATTACCAGATGACATCACAAGGCGGAACAGAGTGTTTTCTGTTTGAAGAAGAACGCAGCCTATATATGCAGGATTTGAGTGTTAAATGTGTGAATGAAGCAAAACACAACTCCAGGTCTGTTTGTGATGAAGAAACAACATTATAACAGATCAGAAAATAGTGTTATACCGGCCCTTTAAAGTCTCTCTACCCTCCGCACATGCTCACAATGCTTTACTGTGAATAATACCGTGTTTGGTTGCCGTGGTAATCAACAGCGTGATTAGGGCTGTTGTGTTTGCTGAAGATAAAAAAAAAAAAAAGATATGTTTAAAATAAGCCTTTGTTGTATTTAGAAAGGCGGTGATGGGAGCACCAGCTGAGCCTCTGATTGACATGAGTGAGGACAGGCCCAAGGTCACAGAGAGGAGGGGGTCACAGCGAGTGCAGCGGCCTGGGGTCTTTTTTGTGCATTTCATCATTAAATTAAGCTTTTTTGTTTAACTGCTAATTTTAGATATTATCATTTTTGTCATTTTAGAAGCAGACACTGAGATCTCCTGATGCGACTCCAACTAAATGGTTTCTTGGAATGTTAAACTGTCTGTATTGTGTTCATTTGTAGCTAACAGCAGCAGTTGTTGTCATTATACTTAGGACACTTGTGTTTTGGCTGCAGTTTCCTGGTCTGTCAGCTTCTGCCAATGTTTCAATTCTTTTCAGTTTAAAAATAAAATGATTTCACCGGCTTTGTTTGCATGTACACCGCATATTTGATCATTATCTGATTTCTGGAGTTAGCGAGTAATCTGATTTATTTCTGATTGTTCACACCGGTGCTGGTTCTGACAAAAAAATTGTGCAAAAAGGCCAAACTACACAAACAAAAATGAAAGAAAACATGCTAGATATTGAGTTTAAGATTCTTTATTTTCTGCATGTAAACCATAGACTGTATAAAGAAGTGGACTAACTGAGTGTGATGTTACCCACAGCGTTTAGCTCCAGTCAAATGAATCTCATCGAGGCTAACAGTTATAGGAGCCAATTTGGAGTTCCATATTTGGAGTATCTGGAGCGAGGCTGTTGAAGGTAACGCCCCTTCCTGCCCACATAATTGATTTAGCAGGGAGCGGGCGCTTAGCAACGCTGTCAATCAAACCTGTTGCTAACACTAACAGAAGCGACCTCAGGGAACGAAGGCGTCTCAATTGTCTCTTATTAATGTTCATATCTTGAGTTATGGATACAATGGCGAAATAAAAACACCAGAATCAAATCGAGTGGATTAATATGAACATTTTCAGACCAAAATGACAAGGTTGACAGCAGCAGTTACAGAGAGAGGGGCCAGAGTTTTTCAATGCAAAGTGAATTGGAGTCAATGGAGCCAGAAGCGTGTTCATAATCACTTTCTATTTGGGACACAGTGGCTAGCAGTTTAGCCATTTATATATACACTCTATGATGTAAACAAACACCAATAATCAGATCTAATTACTGAGTAATCTGATTATACTAGTTATCTGATTTGACTAGACGTGCAAATGCAGAGGTGATGAAGTAGCCAAAAATATTAGTCAAGTTAGAGAGTAGAAGTACAAAGTAGTGCTCCAAGAAATTATTCAAGTAAGAGAAAAATGGTACAGAGAAAAGAGTAACTGTCTGATTTATAATTTGAAGGACTAAACTTAAAATAAGGCACAAAATCTGGTATTTTCAAACAGACAAAAACATTATCCAAACTAAATCATATCTGAAGAAGCTGCAATAAACAGAAATGTTCAAATCACTTCATATTGTTGACATAAAGCTCAAGTCACTTTAGACTTAGACAATATATTACTCAAGTAAGTGTACTGTTACTTCGGGAGTAAAAGTATGCTGCTAGAAGAGTACTGTATAAAAAGAATAATTTCTTAATAGAGTTACTCAAGTAAATTTAACTGTGTAAATGTAACTGAGTACAACCCACCTCTATGCCAATGTACCCACTGTCTATAATCGCCTGTTAGCATGTTAGCGCTCCTGAAACACTGCATTAGTCGTCTGTAGTACTCGGTGGTCCCAAAGCCTTTGTTTTGCGTCCAGCTCAGTCTGTAGTCTTTGTCGTGTGAGCAGATGAAGCACGCCGGCGCCACCACACATTAAACTCGTGAGTCACTCCAAACTTTGGTCCAGTTGGCAACGAACTAATGGGGAAGACCAAATGAATGAGAAAATGTTATGAGAAATTTAAATTTTTCCATTGTACTGTGTGTGTTCCAAATACAACAGATACTCTAGTTATCTGATTTGACCAGCCATATAAACGTACCTCCTGTCTATTAAATCAGCCCTCTGTAGCCTACGTGACGTTGCCGAATCCTACGAATATCACCAATTAAGAAAATAAAACTGGAGAACGAAGTGCGTACGTCACAGTGGGCGTGTACCAGTGGCAGTGAAAACGGGGATTGATCGGCAAAATGGCGTCTTGAAAATAAACGATTAAAGATTACTCAAACATGAATCACTCCAAATACAACTTCAGAGGCTCAATGAGAAGAAACGACTGTAACATGATTAAGAGCTCTGAAAAGTCCAATTTGCAGAATAGGTCTGATTTAACTATTTAGCTAGCCGCGTACACTGCAGCAGTCTTTACAGTATCTGGCGGTCCCAAACCCTTTGTTTTGCATCCAGCTCAGTCTCCCTCTGTATCAGTAAGCAGCTGAAGCAGGCCGGCGCCACCACACATTAAACTCCGAGTCACTCCAAACTTTTGTCCAGTTGGCAGTGCCCGTCTCCCCCATTGGCTGCTGCCCGGCCTGCGCTCCCCGTGCAGCCAGGAGCCCAGGTGTTGTCAGTCGGCAGCTTGCGTGGCACCAAACTGATATTGTGATGAGGTGACAGCCCGCTTTGCGCCCGTGCTGTATTGTGTGGGCGCGGGCTCCGGTGGGACGCACACATCCTTGGGTCCACACAGCTGGCTTCGCGTCTTGCCAAGTGCCGCTTCTCCCAGGCACAGATGTTCGCGCAGCCACCCGTTGGCACCACCGAGTCCTTTTGTGCTGACCTTATTCACAGCCTGCGCAGCTAGCTGTGAATTAAAAATGGAGCGGAGCAGAAAAGCTGTTCCAGAGTACACAGACCTGGCTGCGTCATTAGCTTGTCAGGCGTTAAGCTTCGAAAAATGGAGGCAAAAGACTACAATGAATCAGTTTGTCTACGGCACGGCTCCCTCCTCCATCCTATTAGTCCAGGTCAAGTATTTTAGTCTGCTGCGGGTAAATGTCAGAACAAATGCGTGTGACCTTTAGTGAGACTTTAGTTAGGGCATTCTCAAGAACATAGTAACGGAAAATGTATAAGCAGTGTTGTACTACAAACTATTCAGGAATTAAAGGCACTATGCATTATTTTCACCAAACAGAATTAGTTTTGTCCCGGTACAGATCATAGTCTGTATGAAGAAGTGGACTAAGTGATTGTGACGTTACATATAGTGTTCAGCTCCAGTCAAAAAAAACCCAGGAGTATCAAAGAGCCAATACAGAGCCAGGCTGACCTTGACCGCCTTCAACAACCTGAGCAGGCTCTTAGCGAAGATGTCACTCAAACCCGTTGCTAATGCTAGTGGGAGCAACCTTGGGAAAAGATGGCGCCTGATTCGTCTGTTATTAATGTTCATAGCTTGATTAATGGACACAATAGCGAAATAAAAACACCAAGATCATGTAGAGCGGGTTAATACAAACATTTTAAGACCAAAACAATGAGCCTGACAGCAGCAATTACAGAGAGAGGGGCCACAGTCTTTTAATAGAAAGTGAATTGGAGCCAGAGTTGATGGAGCTGGAGGCACGCCCATGATCACTCCCTGTCTGGAACATGGTGACCAGCACCATAACTTTACATATACAGTCCATGGTACAGATATATTGTAAAAGCAGTTCTTCAGGTCAAAATGAGACCGCTGTGTGCTGTCTGCATTTGATTATAAAGCATTTTTATTTTATTATTTGCATGCTAGTTGTTGTTAGCATTAACAAACTCACTGCAGTGAATAATTAGGATGCTAGGAATGCATTAGGAAAAACTGAGGTGTAAATTTGGAACGCTGCAGTTTCATATGAACTAGTTCTATTTTTTACTCTTTTTACTAAAGAGGTCTTCTCTCAAACAGAAAATGCACTGTTCCACCTTGTGATGTCATGTGGTAATGAAGTGCTCCACTGGGTTTTTAAACTCCATACACCTTCACTAGATTCATTTGGATAACTTCACCCCTGCAATTGTGGAATTGCCAATCTCTACGGGAGTAATGGTAAAAGGAATTGTTAACTTGAAAACTACCACTTCATGACATCACAACGTGGAACAGAGCATTTTGAGCTTTGGAGATGTAGACAGACTAATAATAAAGGGTTTTGCAAATGTAATGTATGCATGTGTGAATGAAACAAAACACAACTCCATCTATGTTTTTGAGGAGTTTACCACATTGTATCATGGCTTAAAGCTCATAACAGTCCATTTAGTGTAATATAAGACCTTTAAGACAGTAAGAATAAGCTACAGCGCTTTAAAAATGGGATCCTGGTTTTGTTTAACAAGTCAGTGGAATTCTGCAGTTAGCCGCTTTTAGCTGAAAGTTGTGCTCAGTAATGGCAGAGTGATGGGGGGAAATGTAACCGTGATAACAAGGAATAAAGCATTTTGCATCTCACAATGAGCATGTCTTACAGATTATGGTGTTCTCAGACTCTACATTGTGTGATGATTCAACCCAATTCAAGTTTATTTCTATAGCACAAGAGCTTTACATAAAAGTCAACAAAAACACATATATAGATAACACCATACATAGGAAAAGAACAATAAAACACTAAGATATTCTGTCTAAATAGTATTAAATGCCAGGGAGAAGAGAGAGGGAGGGAGAGAGAAAGAGTAGGAGAGAGTGAGACAGGGAGAGAGAGATGCAGAGAGACAAAGAGAGAGAGAGAGAGATAGGGAGAAAGAGAGATACAGAGAGAGGGAGAGAAAGAGGGGGAGAGGGAATGTGTGTGAGAGAGAAAGATAGATAGAGAGTCAACAATAAGCAAATATACAGATAAAGTGATACATAGGAAAAGAACAAAAAAACACCATGTTGAGGTAGTATTAAATACCAGGGAGAAGAGAGAAAGGGAGAGAAAGAGGGAGGGAGAAATTCAGAGAGACAGACAGAGAGAGGGAGAGCGAGATACAGATAGTGAGAGAGAGGAAAAGAAAGAAAAAGAAACAGGGGGTGAAAGAGAAAGAGGGAGTGAGGGAAAGAGAGAGAAAGAAAGAGAGGGAGAGAGAATGAGGAAGAAAAAGAGAGACAGACAGAGAGAGACAGACAGAGAGTCAACAAAAAAAAAATAGATAATATGAAACAGAAAAAGAACAATAAAACAGTAAGATATCCTGTTTAGTTAGTATTAAATGCCAGGGAGAAGAGAGTTTTCATTCTGGTCTTAAACCCTGTTAAAGACTGCGTAAGGCATGGCTCCTAATTGTTATTTTATTTCATTTTTTTATGGAGAATAAATAAAACATGAAACAACACAATAATGATAAACATGAAAATAAGACACCAATATCAAAATAATAATAACCTAACACAACTTCCCCAAATGCACAAAAGACAAGAAGAAACAAATAAATAAAAAGACAACCCCCCTACCCCCTTTTCCCTTCTTTCTTTTTCTTTTCTTTTTTTCCATTATTAATTACACTTTAAGTCACTGCCTCACTCCTGTAAGATGTCTGTGTAATCCCTCAGTCGTCCAGGTATGACCCATAGTAAAAGAAACAAATAAAATCTGTCAACTGGACGGAAAGCTGTAGGAGTCAAGACGTTTCGCTGCTCATCCAAACCGCTTCTTCACCACTTTAAGTCACCAATATTATCTTCTCACCATCACTATTTCCTGTCATTTTTTTCATCTTTTCATGATCTTAAAGTATGGACCAGTTTAGCGGCTCCTCATATCTTTTTATATATTTTTTGTTCGTTTTTTCCTCTTAAATCTCGAGCTCCTGTGTACCCGCATATCTCACCATTTCCAAATAATCATGATATTTGCATATTTGGAAGTCATTACATCACGTCGTTTATATTAGCACGCAATTATTTCTAAATGACAACAATATTTATGTGGTAGCGATTTGCAAATATTGTACGATTTCACCTATTCACAGACTGAATTCAAAATGGCCGTACGGTTACATGAAGCAGGCGGCGTAATCATCTGGTCCAATCACGAGTCAGATGCTAATTGGGCATTTGATTAGAGCGCTGGGGGAGTGAGGCGTGTTTCTGTGGTGAAACGGGAGCCGCCGAAGAGCCCTGAGACAGGCTCTTGGGAAAATTTAAGAAATCAAAGTTATTGAAATTCACCCTGATGGAGATGTGAATAACAGATGTAAATACACGTGATTAGCCGATGTTTCAGGGCAGAGCCGGCCGCCAGGAGACGAGAGCAGAAATCACTTTGTGCTTTTGTTAAAGTGCAGAATTGAAAAGGATGGTAAACCGGATAGTCACAGAGAGTAAATGAGAGTAAAATAACTGAAACTTTTAAATCATATTAAAGCTGCATTATGGAACTTTTCCGTTGCGAGATCTGCCACCTGCCTATGTCAACAAGCCATTCTATGTTCCACGGTATTGCTTTAAAAGTATCTATCTTTCATTTGTTAAGGTGTACATGTTTTCATTGTTCAAATACTTTGCAAAAATAAGTTCTGCTTATGAGCGTGGTCGCCTCTTCACAGACCTGACCTATAACTTGGCTTTGGGGCTTGTCCTGCTTATCTCCATGGTAATAGTTTACTTTAAGGTGATACTATGGAACATTCCAGACAATTTAGTAGCATATCTATGGAGATGAGCAACTGGCTGACATTCAACCAAAAATGTAGTGCATCTTTAATGACAGTAGAACTAGTGTAGAAAAGTATTGATGTTTTTATTATTTTTATATAGATTTTTTTCTATTATTATTATTATTATTATTATTATTATTATTATTATTATTATTATTATTAGTATTATTATTATTATTATTATTATTATTATTATTATTATATTTTTATATAGAAGGATATTATTTTATTATTATTATTATAAAAAAAAAAAAAAAAAAAAAAAAACTTACATAGTAAATATTCAGAACTGAAGAAGCAGCTTGGATGAGCAGCGAACATCTTGACTCCTACAACCTTTTGTCCAGTTGACAGATTTAACTTTGGCTTTTACAATGGATCAGACCTGGACGACTGAGGGATTACACAGATAACTTCCATATTGGGAATTCCTTCAGTGATCATCATAGCAAGCAAAAAGCCAATCCATAGCAAGACTGCTGAAGGTAACGCCCCTTCCCGTTGCTAAGTCTTACCAACACTGTCAATCAAACCTGTTGCTAACGCTAATGGGGAAAGAAGTAGCCTCATTGGTCTGTTATTAATGTTCATATCTTAAATTAGGAGAGGGAAGACAGTTTTTCAATAGAAAGTGAATTGGAGCCGGAGTCGATGGAGCCGGAAGCACGTCCATGCTCCCTTCTGTGGTTGAAATTTTAGTATTGTGCTTTGTTTTCCCATTGTCCAAGATACATTGCAAGAAGTGTTAAAAGCCACAATATATATAGTCTTTGTCAAATCCTTTAGTCTCACAGGAAGCATATAGGTATCTTTGTGTTTCCATTTACATGTTTGCTGCTTTATTTCACATGTCTATTGTTTGATCATCTCTTACCTGTACTCAGATGCTAATGTAAAGGTGTTATCTGTCTGAGCTAAGAATGCCAAAAGGCCAGCCAGAGTGATGTAAATGTAAACTGTACTCGGGGAAGGGCTCGGACCTCAGACAGTATTTAATTGTTCTTACCCCATTGCTCTGGGCCCACTGCAGCAGAAACTCTGTCTGTCAGCCGTGGGAGCGTTTGTTTACCGCTGCAAACATAATAAACCAACATGGACAGTATTCTTGTATGTTTTGGTATCATTTTACAGACACGACACTTCCTGTTTGGAATGCGGAGGCTATCAGGTTAGCTATGTCCGTATGTTTCCTCCATAGCCTGCACGCTTGTAACATCGCTCCTCTGAAACATGAAGCTGTTTCCATGTTGACTGTGCAGTAACGAGCCGGTCGGGGGAGACACATGTCAGCTCGGATCGATTCGTTTTGCATTAGCACCGGGCCAGCTCGCATCACAAACTGCGGTGGTTACATGGCTCTTCGCTTTCAACATCACTCATCAGAATTCAGGTTACACAAATATATCCCGCCAATTGATTTTTCTGGCCTTTTTGTAATCGCGAATGGGACCAGTATTTAAGTGGGAACGGAACATTTGAGATGACCCGAGGCAAGTGCTATTTAGCTCCAACAGTGGTGCGCAGGTCAACGAGGTAATCAGCGAACGTGCTTGACATGAGAATGCTAGCACTTGGCAGTCTATCAATTTGGAAAACATAGACAGAACGGTACTTCGGTCTCTCACTTCAATTTAGGACAATAACAATCTACTATCGAATGCTGGTGTGAGTGGAGTGGAACTGCAGTGTTTCCTGTTTTATTTTACTGTAAAAACATTGAGTCTTCGTTATTAAAGGCACAGTATACAACTTTTCTGCCAAAATTGTGTTCTTCCTGCATCTCTCAACCCTTTGTTTCATAACAGTTGATGAATTTAAACCCATCACTGTACAATCTATGAAAAAGTAGGTTGGCCATCGCATCTGTCTGAAGAACAACGCTGTATAAAATGTATTTATAAGAGACTACGATGATAAACTGATTCAATATCTCACTTGTTTGTTGAACTTTGATACGGGAACTTTTAATACAGGACCTCATGATTGTCTACGTCTAAAAACTGTCCGCACTAGAACTGAAATGGAAAAGCTTTTGGTTATTTTGCTTCCCAAAAATGGAATACATTTCAAGGACAGGCACAACTCTTCCTCTTCCTGCTTGTTTCTATGGAAGTGTTGTTCTTTTGGTTATAATCTTGCATAGTATGACAAAACACGTGCACATGGCTATGCGTAATGTTCCAAAGTATAGTTTTATCTTTCTATTTCCATGGAAACACACAATTGACTTTCCACCTCCATAAAGTTGAATGTTATCACTTTAAAGAAAACATAGTATACTTTTTTCCTCAGGTATTCTCCATGACCTAGAAAGTTCAACATTATGTCATTTAACTTGCTGTAGATACAAGCAGGTGACACGTCCAGGTCAAGTTACAGGAAACATCTGTGGAGAGGCGAGCACACTCATAATAAGAATGTCTGTTTTTCAAGGTATTTCTGAGCAATTAAGATGCCTGTAATTGAAAACAAAAAAAACGCAAGATAGATAAAAACATTCCAGGCAAGGAAATAGCATCTCCATGGAGACAAGAATGTGGCAGACCCCCTAGGAAAAAAAGTTACATAGTGCATCTTTAACGTTTGACAAATTTGTAGTAATTGCTTGTGTTTATCATGAGTATATGCAGTGCTGAAATCTAACAAAGTAGTAAAGTACTGTACTTAAGTATGCATTTTAGGTATCTGCACATTTTATAGTGGATGCTTTTTTAGTTTTGCTTCAATAGTAGTATTTTTTATTATAGTTTGAGACTTGCTGAAAAGTCTGAGGGTTTATTTTTAACACGTTCATAATCTGAGCAAACACAAATATACAAATAAACACAGCTAGAAAAAAAAAAAAAAAAAAAAAATCAGTTGTATCTGTTGATCAGTACATTTGAAGTTTTATAAGACCTCAAAATTTGCATGGAATATTTTTATTTTTTAGTCTATAAGTACATTTTTAAACAGGTACTTTTACTTCTACTTTTACTTAAGTACAGTATTTTCCGGAGTATAAGTCGCACCAGCCAAAAAAAAAGCATAATAATGAAGAAAGAAAAGTGCAATTTATAATCCGGAAAATACAGATTATTGAGTGATATTTTTACTTTTGCTTGTGTTATTTTTAATTTATTTATTTATTTTTTCTCTTGTAAATCTTACACCAGTGAGTATATACGCATCAGAACTTGAATCTCACACCTCCCCTCACTCCCCGCTCACTGACTCGAGGAGCGGCTGCACATTTGTAGGAGAAAATAGCGTGTAATATTCACTCAGAACATATGCGTCCCACTGTAATGCCTGGCACATACGAGCTCCATATGTGGCTCCCAGCATGAAGTCCACTATACAACACCCACTATGGAGATTAATGACCAATTTGTACAGTATAATGTATGGTATGATGTGGGGTTATTTCGTCATAACAAGCCAGATGCGACTTGTTCTGCTGCCACACTTACCATTATGTTGTACTGGTTTCTCGCTGGGAATGTGGAGAAAATCACTACATGTCGTGCAGTCAATTATGTCTCACAGTTATGTTTATGTGAAAAATGTCCGACAGTAGCTGAGTTGGTCTAGACATGGTATGGAGTGTTTGTCATTGGTTGAGCGGGCCAATCCAGTGACCCGCAGGTTGTCGATGTGATTCTAGCTCCCACAGATGAATGCTGTTGTTGTGTCCATGGGCAAGGCACTTAACACACTGGTCTATAAATGTGTGTGTGAATGAGTGGATCCTTGATGTAAAGTGCTTTGAGTGACTTGAAGGTGGAACAGCGCTATATAAAAATGTGATCATATACCAAAAGTTATTACATGCAATTTTTCTAACAAGCAAAAAATAAATTAATAATAATAATAATAATAATAATAATAATAATAATAATAATAAAACATTTATTTAGTACCTTTCAAGACACTCAAAAATGCTTTACAGTGCATTATTCATTCACTCCATTCTCAGTGATGGTAAATTCCTATTGTAGCCACAGCTGCCCTGGGACAGTCTGACAGAAGTGAGGCTGCCAATCTGCCCCAATCAGCCCCTCCTACCATACTAGGCGAAGTGAGTGAAGTGCCTTGCCTAAGGACGAACAACTGAACTTGGTCTGAGCGGGAATCGATTTATGTTTTAATAATAGGATTTTGTTCAAAGTTCACATTTGAAGAATTGACAAAAAAAACCTCTAAACAGATCTAAACTACAGGGTTAGATGTTTTTATGCAGAATAAGACCCCATGGAGACACAGGGAAGGCATTTGACACTGACACACGGGGACGTTTCAGAACATGTTTGTACAGATCTAAACTTCAGGGTTAACAGTTTTTATGCAGAATAAAACCGGACATTTAGTTGTATGTGGAGGAAATTATGGCACCTCAACAACTGCAACCTGCTAACTCCATTGAAACTGCGATTTTGACTCTATTGCGACTAATCTTGCAGACCTATCCCGCTCTCCACAATCCTCCACCTTCTTGGCTTCTCCCTCTTCTCACTTCTCTTTATCACTTTAGCCAGCGCTCGAGATTGTCTTCGGCAATTTCATTACCGGCAATTAGCTCGACGAGAGGAAGAGGCAGGGAGAAGCAGATGGGAGGGAACTTGCATCTTGAACTGTGCATGCAAAGCAGTGAAGAACTAAAAGAGCTTCCGTCCAAGCCAATTTTGTGTCTGAGAAAGCACAAATGCACCTCTGGACCTTGGCGTGGCTGGTTTAGAAATGAGTAAATATATCTGTAAGTGTGTTTGGGTGATGGGCGTGATGCTTAGCCCAAAATGAAGTGCTCTGAAAGGCAGACCGAGTGTGCGAGGCGAGCCTAAGTCAGCACTCTCTGAACTGAAAGCCGAATATTCATACAGCAGCAGAAACAGCGGGGCTTTGAGATTGGATGTGCCCTCTGAAATACTCTGTGTACTGTGTGCTGTCGTTTGAGTGCAGGGGAGTGACTGAGAATATAGTCAAGTTATAGTCGACGTATGCATACATAAGCAAAAATACAAAGTTAAAATGTACTTTTGCTAGTTTTTATGGATCGAGATTCAATGTCTTATTGATTTTTTTTCACGGAAGTTGCCATGGGCGCCGTGATTATCATTCTGGACGTGTGATTTTGCATAAGCCTATTCACACTTCAAGGCTGTTTTTCAAGCCTCCCACAGAAAGGGGGCAGTGTTGACTTGCTGGCGTACATGGACCTTGAACATTTTACACAAATCAGCCCACTTTCTATACAGTTCTATTGATATGAATGAGATTCTCGCTTAAAGATGCACTATGTAACTTTTCTGCTGTGGGGTCCACTGTCAGCTTGTCTGTCTCCATGGAGATTTTTTGCCTGAAATATTCCACAGTATGCCATTAAACTTGTCTGTCTTGCCTTTATTTACTTGCAGGTGTTTTTTATTGCTCCTTAAAAAAAAAAAAAAAATCATTCTTATTGTAAGCGTGGGCCACTTCTCAACAGATCTGACATATAACTTGGTCTGATGGTTGTCTCCATGGAGATAAATGCCAGAAATGCCAAACTGTGGCACATTCTAGGCAAAGCAATAACTTCTCCATGGAGACAAGCAGGTGATGGATCTTCTGCCAGAAAATTTACACTCTGCAACTGTAACAGAAAATGCCACCACTATGACAGCAGAAGAATAAGGTGGATGTGTCCGTGGTATTTCATATTTTAATCCATATTTTATTATTTTACCTAAAACTACACAAAAAGTCACTGATCCCTGTTCACGAGTTCTGCTCTTGGAGGCCAATTGACAGCAAGGACTGAATACACATGATCAAAATGAGGTGAAGGTGAATGGTATTTAAAGATTCACTATGGAACTTTTCTGGTGTGGTGTGAGTCCTCCACTTCTTGTCACTATGGAGATGTTCTGCTCTGCTATTTAAAACAAGAAAGGACCCAGCACACTGTCAGTCCACGAGAAAGAGGGTTACACTGTAAAAAATCCGTTCTTGTTAATCAGGCTGCTCCCATTTATCCCACACATCTGCCTCAGGGATGTGCAAAGACTTCTTCTACTTTTCTTGGTCTAGAATGTCACACAGTATGGCATTAAATGTTTATATTTTGCTTTTATTAAATCACAAGTGTTTTATAGCTCATAAAAAACATGCTTTCTTACTGTGAGCAAAGTCACTTCACCACAGATCTGACCCGTATGCTTGTATTTATGGAAATAGACAAATTAAACCCCAGACTGTGGAACAATAATGTAGTTTCATCATCACAAACAGACCTGGAGTTGTGTTTTGTTTTATTCAGACATGTTTAACACACAAACCCTGCATTTTTAGACTATGTTCCTTTCTCAAACTTTAACTACCGCTTCATGACATCACAAGGTGGAACAGAGCATTTTGAGCTTTGGAGATGTAGACAGACTAATGATAAAGTGTTACTCAAACATGTGTGAATGGAACAAAACACAACTCCAGGTGTGTTTTTGAGGAGGTAACAGTGTTATAAAATGGTTTAAAGCTCACAAGAGTAAATTTTGCATAATATAGGACCTTTAATCGTTCCATTTTGTGCTCTGACACAGTAAACATTAAACACTTGCTGGTATAACAGGTATAAAGGGGAGCATTCTGTGTAACGACTTGGGGCATATGGCCAGGCCTCAGCTGGCTAACTGTGTCTCAGTGGAGCACACTGTCACAGCTCAGGGGAACAGCACATGTGATCCAAGGGGAATACCCACATATGCCTGATTATGCACTCATACAGTAACCGCCATGGGCTCTATGGAGCACCAGGAACAAAACACTTCCTAAACTAAAATCATTGCTTTTTGTGTGTGTTTTGTTTTTTTGTTTTTTCTTTTTTCTTTTTATTGAAGGTCAATCAAAATCAAAGCTGATGCAAGTGACTGGTGATTTGAGGGACCATAGGCAGGTATATGTAAATAGTCATATTTTTATATAGTGTTTTTCCACCTTCAAGACACTCAAAACACTTTACATCAAGGAACCACTCTCCCATTCACACACACATTCATACACCAGTGTACAGAGACACCGGGGGTTAGGTGGGTTAAGTGTTTTGCCCAAGGACGCAACAGCATTCATCTGTGGAAATTGAAATCACAACCGCCAACCTGTGGTTCAGTGAATCTGACCAACATGTGATTTCAGAAGTAGCTTATCATAATCTAAACATATGCTCAAGATCAGTGGTGGAAGAGTAGTAAAGTACTGCGCTTGAGTAGAATCTTTAGGTATCTGTACTTAAGTACATTTTACAGTGGATACATTTTATTTTCACTTCACTACATTTGGGAGCAATATCTGTACTTTCTGCCCCACTACATTTTTGAACTGGACCAAAAAGTAAAAAGTACTTTTCATATGATTTGGGGGTTTATTTTTACCATGTTCGTGGTAACATCTTGACTAAAGTTTCAAGTTCAAGCTTCAGCTTTGAGCAAACAAAAATAAATACACAAAAAATAAGAGTAAGAAAAATTAAGACATTGATTTGTATTGTTACTGTTGAACAAAATATAAATACATTTTAATCTACTACATTTACTTTGAAAAATGAACAACACTTGTGTGAGACACTTACCTTTTACTCTTTCAGTACATTATACTTAAGTACATTTACTCATGTGATACTTTTCCTTTTACTCGAGTAAGTTTTTACTTCTGTATCTGTACTTTTAGTTAAGTAACAAAATTGAGTACTTCTTCCACCACTGTATAAGACACACGTGGCAAGTTTGTTAATGCTTTTCACAACTTCCCCACAAGTGGAGTTGAGTTTTGCTGGAGTTTTTTTGTCACGGTAAAACTAACAACAACTAGCATGCTAACTGCACACTTCCTGATTATCTTTAATTGCTCTATTTAGTGCACTGACAGACTAAAATACACTTAAAACTAAAATACAGAGGATTAGCCAGGCCAATGCCAGAAACAATAATGTGATTTGGATCTCTTACTTGTTCACATAACGTCTTGTAAAAAACAAAGTTAAATCTATCAACTGGCTTTTACTATGGATCAGACCTGGACGACTGAGGGATTACACAGACACAGTGTCTTGTACATATTAGCATAGCGTCTTCCGCACGTTTGTAGACTGTGTTCGTGGGTGGTGGACTGTGAAGCATTGTTGTTCCTCCCACACTTTCCTCAGATCTGGAGCATATGGCTGTTCACACAAGTCCCGTTGAATGCGAGGAGTTTGGACAAGTATGTGGCGTCTCTTTGTTGAAAAAGACAGTATGTTAGCGAGAGTTTGGTGTTGTGTAACCTCGGAGCTGTTGAAAGAATACATTTTATTGTTCCGACAGCAGTAATGGTGATTTTCAAGCACAATACTTTTCTGTAACAACAGTGGGTGGTATGCGAAGTTCACATGTCTAGAATGTTTTACTTGCATTGAGACTCGTCATAATATGTGCAGTTTGGCGAGAACAAGTGTTTTGCTGTATGTAGTGAGAGGTGACATTATATAAGAGCAAACAACTTTATTAAAACATGTTATAATGTGATCCCTCATCATTATCACACTAAACTATTTCAATTGATTCATGCATGTTTGAGTAATTCTGTATTGTCCCACATTTGAGATTTGAGTGCTCATAAAATCTGTTTTCACCTATCCCCTATCCCTGCCCACTGCTCTGTACTTATTGCAATTATTCAAACAATTAAAGAACAACTATTGTGTCTCCTCTGTTATATGTTATAATTTACACATTTTAACGTCATCACAACAAAGCGTCACATTCTGTCGACCGCTCCTATGGATAGATGCACCTTACACTAGCGAGCAAAGGATTTATTTTTCATTTGTACCAAAACAATATTTCCGATTTCTACACATATCACCGATTAAGAAAATAAAATTGGAGAAGGAAGTGTGTACGTCACAGTGGGCGTGTCCCAGTGGAGATGAAAGTGGGAGTCGATCGGCAAAATAGTGTCTTGAAAATAAGCAAATCGATCCAAATATAACTTCAGAGAGTCAATGAGAAGGAAACAACTGTAACAAAGCTCTGAAAAGTTTGCAAAATATGTCTTTTTTTAAAACTCTGAGTTATCCATGTTGGGTTAAAAAAAAGAATAAGGATATGAATTTTGCTCCTTGTTACAATGAAATCCCACTATGAAGAGGTGACCATGCTGCTTTTTTGAGGTTGCCAATGAACAAAAAAAAAATAAAATATATATATATATATATATATATATATATATATATATATATATATATATATATATATATATATATATATATATATATATATATATATATATATATATATATATATATATATATAAAATCATTCATTGTTGTATGCTACAGTTTAAGAAGTCCTGATGAAAGTGAAACATTGCTGAGGACACTATGGAACGCAGATATGTCATGTTTTGTATTCTTTGCTTATGTCCTTTGGTCAGCTCAGCCCATTCTTTACCAGAAGCTCATATCCTGCCTTTGCCGATATTGAAAGATGGAGATTACAGAACTCTCTTGTGTTTCTTTTATTCCATTTTAGGCCTGTCTGTTATGTTCTGCTGCACAATGGAGCCACTCTTTATGGAGCATAATGAAATGGGTCAAGAGAATCAAGAACTCACTTGACACAAAGGGCCACAGATAACCTTAAGTTCAACACAGTAAATCTGCAGGACTGAGTACACTGCCGATCGGTGGGTTTCAGGTGATATTGTAACATTCCATAGGTCAATACTATTTAACACGGATGGGGGTAGCTAAAATTAATATTGTTAAAATGCTGATTTTTGTTGTAATACAGTGAGTTGTACGCTCTAGATGTTAATTAAAATGATCAGGTTCAGCATTTTTGCATGCATCTGTTGAATATTTCATGGCAAAGTACAATGTAATCAATAGGAAAAACTGGGTCTTTCCTCCAATAAACCTCCAATACATTTATGACCACATGATCAGATGTAAAGTAGGGCTCCAACTAATGATTATTCTAGTATTTGTCTCAGCCATTAATATTTCACTTAGTCAACTTAGTCAAAAGATTATTTCTGTTGTACCGTGAATATATGTAAACTAACTGAATTTTTGATGAACATCTGAAATTGTTTCTTGATTTGATATAATAATGCTTTTGCCTTTATTATGAAAAGGTTGTATGTCATATTGTAGCATTCTGGTGTAAGGAAAAATGCCACATTTCTTTTGGTTATTTTCTGAACACAAAGGCTACTGTAGGCCGTAACCTACGCCAAAACAAGAGCAAAAGAACCTCAGTCTCAACTCACAAGAGCCAGTTTCCCAAAAATAAAGTGAGTGTTCGGCACCAGTCGAAGCTCATTGAGGCCAGCAGTTAAAGGGGTGAATTTCAAGCCGAGCTCCGGTTGCGAGTGTCATAGCAACCAAAGAGCCAATCCGGAGTGAGGCTGTTGAAGGTAACGCCCCTTCCTGCCCGCACTGTTGGTTTAGGACACAGTGGGCACTTAGCAACACTGTCAATCAAACCTGATGCTAACACTAGCTGGAGTGACCTCAGGGAAAGAAGGCACCTGATTTGTCTGTTGTTAATGTTCATATCTTGATTTATGGGCACAACAGTGAAATAACAACACCAGGATCTTGTAGAGCGGGTTATTACGAACATTTTAAGACCAAAATGATGAGTCTGACAGCAGCAGTTACAGAGAGAGGAGCCACAGTTTTTCATTGTAAAGTGGATTGGAGCCAGAATCGAAGAAGCCAGAAGTACGCTCATGAACACTTCCTATTTGGAATGCTGAGGCTAGCAGGTTAGCTATGTCCATTTACATACAGCATATGCAGATTCAATCAGAAATGTTGCATAGTACAGCTTTAAACAGAGTATATCACTCTTTGGAAAGGAAAATAAATGAAAAAAGTAACTATTTCCACATTTCCACATTTTATTTTGATGATAATATTTTTCATATTTTCATACTTATTGTCACTGAAACGGCAGACTTCCCTGACTTGAACCAATGGTCAAGCTGAGTGCCCTCAAATGGACTTTCCCAACTTGTTTTCTGGTCTGCGTTGGCTCATATTTTTCTCCTATTTGTCGGAGGCTTCTGGGAAATGGTTTGATTTCGGAAATTAGTCCCACCTTTCCGACGTGTTATTGTGTGGGGAAGGGTGTAATCTGTCTTTCTCTCTGGGGCCTGGTAGAAGATTGCAACATCTCCTCGTGCTGTAAAAGATGTGAATCTGTGTGCACATCCCCAGTCTCTTCTGTTGAACAACTGTGAAATTTGCTGTTGGAATCACCACTGACTCATATCACTCAAACTAATGTAGAGCTGAGTGATCCAGGGAGAGCCGGCTCCAATGGTTGTAGCAAAACTCATTCGAGGATGTGATTCTTTGACTTCGGCTAAACAGTAATTCAATTGTGGTATTGTCTGTTTAAAGATATACTGGGTAACTTTTCTGGTTGAGGTCAGTGTAATCTCACACTTGTCTAGGTGTGTCCACAGCTAAAGAAAATGAGTGAATATGTTTTGCTACACATTCAGGTAGTTTTTTCAGTTCTGACAGGTTTTTGAAAGTCGGTGTCTCTGCGTTGTCTCTATGGTGATGTGAATGTTTTGCCTAGAATGGCCCCCAGTATGGCATTATATATCTCCATGGAGACAAGTTTTTAGATCAGTCAAAAAGGTTTTTTCGGAAGGTGGAGCTACCTACACTGAAACTAACACACCCTAGTTGGTTACATTAAACTATCCTAAGGTGTGAACTTTTTCTGTCTTGTCTCTATGCTTTGCCTGCATTGGCCCATGATACGGCATTATATATCTCCATGGAGACAAGTTCCACAAGGCCAAGTTTTTAGATCAGTCCAACAGGTTTTTCAAAGTCCCTTATATCTGTGTAGAAGGTGGAGCTAACTACACTGAAACTAACACATCGTAGTTGGTTACATTGAACTGTCCAAAGGTGTGAACTTTGTCTGCCTTGTCTCTATGGACACATGAATTCTTTTTCTAGAATGGCCCACAGTATGGTATTATATATTTCCATGGAGATAAGTTCCACCAGGCCAAGTTTCAAATCAGTTCCGACAGATTTTTGAAAGTCCCTTGTATCTGTGTGGAAAGTGGAGCTAACTACACTGAAACTAACACACCCTAGTTGGTTACATTAAACTATTCTAATGTGTGAACTTTTTCTGTCTTGTCTCTATGGAGATGTGAATGCTTGGCCTGCATTGGCCCACAGTACGGTATTATATATCTCCGTGGAGACAAGTTCCACCAAGCAATTTTCAGATCACACCTGGCGAGAGGCGACCCAGTGCACGGTAGGAATGCATATTTTTCAAGATATTTCTGAGCAACAAAACAACCAGTATTAAGTGAGATAGATTAGTTTAATGCCATAAAGTGGAGTATTACAGGTAAATCAGTTATATATCTATACAAATGAGTAGCTCCTCCACCACGACCAGAAAAGTTCCTTAGTGCATTTCATTTACTTTCAGAAAGGTACAATACGCCTAGAGGCTGTTATCTCTATGCATTTGCAAACTAAATCTGAAGTTTTAAATCTTTCAACTTTACTTTAAATATATGAGTAAGCCACACACCGAGCTCAGTGGAGTTGTTGAACTTGTGTTAAGTATTACAGAACTTAATGAACTCCTCACACTTTTCATTGACACCGGCGTGTACTGAAAATGCCACGAATGAAACTTAGCTATGAATACATTTCTTGAAATTTGCAGCTAATAAAGAAGATATATACGCTGTGTAAGTACAGGGTCAATGTACTATTGTCAAGAAAACTGTGTTGAAAGTAGTGTGATGTTTTTCACCTTTCCAACTTAGACGTAAAATGTGAAGAAACTGAATAAAATGATAATATAGGCATCTTGTTAACTGTCAGCTTTTAGCAAGGAAAGTTGACTGGGTTTCTTTGTTGGCGGAACATGTAGAGATAAAAAAAAAAAAAAAAAATCTTTGCTACAGTACAAACCAGTCGTCATCTGCCACCCTCCTGACTGCTTCTCATGAATATCCAGTGTGTTTAGCCTCTTCTTCTGTTTAGACAGATTAAACATCACCATTTTAATTGATCCCTTTGGGGCTGGACATCTTACAGCAAAGGGATACTTGGGTACACAATGCTACGAACCTTCATCCTGTGATTTCAAAGCAAATACAAGCGCTGGCAACATCTCCAGGAGAGGTAATTGCAAAAAATGGCAGTTTTTGTTGTACAGATGCCACTGGACCTGTCATTCACATGTATGCTTTTTATGTGGGAGACAGAAGTCAGTGAGCTGGAAATCTCTCTGAGCTTTTTAATGTGGTTGTGAACATTTCAGTGCATTTTGTATATGTTTTCAGCATTGGAAAGAAAATATATGTCAGGTACCCACATACATACTGACTCCAGAGTTGGTTGGATACAAGATCAGAAATGTAAACGCATATATAAATGGTTCTTTTGTGCAGTAAAGGGTTTTATACTAGTTTGAAATGCATTTATCTTGAATTTCGATGAATATAATATAGTATTTTAAGGTGCATTGTAGGGTGATTTGTCGTCTCCCAGTTTGACCAGTCCTACAGTGTTATCGGGCAACCTCCTGTCAGGACTACCCCAGCTTTTTACTTATTGTGCACTTCACACATGGGGTTAAACTTAGCCCTGTCACGATAATATATTTTGAAGTTTGATATATCGCTGAAGTACATATAGTCGATAAGCGATACTATTGGAACTAATTTATGCCACTGACACAAAAACCCAAGCAGATTTAAACCACAAAAACTATTCGAAATCTACAATATTGTTAAAAATCATGAGCTTTAATAAATAAACAGCAGAATGAAACACTTTACTCATTAGTTTGCATCAGTAATGAGTCATACAAGTTAGTAATTCAAACTTCTATGGCTTAAATCTTCTCATATAGCCACAAAGCAACCAAAATGTCACAGTAGTGCAAAGAAAAAGTACACATGATGAATACTGACCCCAAAAAATATTGTTCCAACTTTCATATCCTGAATGATAAGTAGTAGCAAGGTAGATGGACAAGAATGGCAGTTTGAAATGACAGTTTCAATCATCTGTGCAGTTCAGGTGAGTTAGACCCTTTGAGGACCGATGATCCTTCAGAGATCTACAGAGAGTCGTCCTGTGCACCTAAGTTGACTAAAAGGATTCGAGGACATTGTTCTCCATGTTGTTGTTTACCTCTCTAAGGACTGCAGAAGGAAATCAGCCCTAAGCAAAATCTAACCTAAATATTTTTTTCTCAACTTTGCATTGTTTAACACTGTGTCCTTGTTTAATACAACACAAATGCTTTCAATTCTTTAGAAATTTCAACATAATTTAACAAAACCCTTTCTTTAGCCACCAATTTACAAGAACTCAGGGCACTTATACTGCTTAAATCCTGAAGCTCTACAAACACTCTCATGAGTAAATGCTTGGCAGCAGACAAGACAAGAGCAGGGCTCCACCATCTTTGATTATCCATGTCCAGTGAAGCACTCGTACAAACTTGTCTGGATGTATTCTGTTTTTTCTTTTTGTTTCCATTGTTTTGGCGTCAATTGGCCTTAACTGAGGCCAAAGCAGAGGGACCTGTCTGGGCTAATGGAAAATCTTTAGTCACACTGTAATTAATGTGATTAGTGGAACTTTCTCCCTTCTTCTTGGCCAATGTGAAATAGGCAGATTATACAACCACCCAAACAGGTTACAGGTCAGATCTGCGAGGAAGAAACCCTGCTCACAGTAAGAAACCAAGAAAGTCTGCCATTTTAATGCTATACTGGGGAACTTTCCAGGCAAAGCGATAACATCTATAGGGAGACAAGGTGGTGGGTCTCCCAACCAAGAGCTCCAAAGTCTTATTTTCGACTTTCATTACAAAAAAAATAAAGGAAAAGCTGTGGCGGCAGTTATTACATATTGACACCACAAACTGTATATATAAACTGACTGCTAATTGCTAATGTGCCGCCACGTTCCAAATGGGAGGTGAGCCTATGCACACTCTGGCTCCAATTCACTTTACACTGAAAAACATTCCCTTACCTTCATAAATGCTGCAGTCAGCCTCATAATTTTGGTCTTAAAATGTTCATATTAATCTGGTCTACATGATTCCGGTGTTTTTATTTCACTATTTTGTCTATGATTCAAGGTATGAATATTAATAACAGGCAAATCAGGCACATTCTTTCCCCAAGGTCGCTCCCATTAGCATGGTTTAACAGGTTTGATTGACAGTGTTGCTGTCCCACTCCCTGTGTGGGCGTAAAGGGGCATTACCTTCACTAGCCTCACTCTGGATTGGCTCTTTGGTTACTATGATACTCCTGGTCGGAATTCCAAATATGGAACTTCGCCCCTATAACTGCTCTAGCCTCGATGAGCTCCATTTGACTGGAGCTCAATGCTATGGGTGACGTCACATTCCCTTAGTCCGCTTCTTTATACAGTGTATGATTGATACTTGATTTCTGGTCATGGAAGTTGCCTTTTGTGCAAAATGCCAGTCACACCTCCACCAATCTGCCCTAGGACAACAGTGATAATGCACTACCACTGAATCAGACTGATGAATGTATAATTGTCTGTGATAACATGCTTTGAGATGCTTGTTAAGATTATTACAAATCAGTTTTACTCTTCATAACTCAGGAGTAGTACAGTGTGTGCGTTTTAATTGGATTACCTGAGTAGACCCTTTTTACACAATACATTAACAACAGAGACCCTTTAACCCATATGAGTCATAACCATAATTTTGAATGTGTTATTTCCGTGGTGCTGTTCTGTGAAGTGTGCTGAGGGCCGTCTGCGCTCGCCCTGTAATGTCAGTGTGAGTCATGGCTCCAGATCCTTCAGTGCCCCTTGCCTCTGGGGGTTTAAAATGTCCCTATCCTTGTACAGGGCTTTTGGAGTACAGATGATCCTCATTACAGAAGTCCATGAAGAGGGCACATCCACGTCACCTCGATAGACCCAACAGTCCAAAAATATAATCAGAAAAATCCTCTTTAAAATATCTCTTCCTTCATCTCCCACAATCCTGTCATTGTATTTTTAGAGTGTTTTCAAATGGGGTCACGGTGATTTGAAATGAAATAAAATATATTTGAGACACAGACAGATCAGATAGGCATGACAAATTTGGGGCTTGTAGCAAAGTATGCCAAACGACGAGCCACATCGAATGCAATAATCCTCCCTTCATAAGTTAGACAGCTCTTTCATAGTAAATGTTTTCAAGCATTGCATTACTTAATTCATTGGCTGAGTTGGCGCTCACAACAAGAAGGTTTGGGGTTCTATTTCTGGGTTTTTTGATATGTGGTTTCACACGTTCTTCCCACGTCTTGTTTGGGTTTCTCGTGAGTGGTCCAGTTTCCTCCTTCAACCTGCTTCATCTAGATCAGGGGTGTCCAAACTTGTCTTATTAAGGGCCACATATAAAAACACAGACAAAGCTGAGGGCCAGGGACTGGTCTCCAATACAGTGAATACTTCAAATCTGCATTATTATTACAAGTTAGACTGAACCACTAGATCTTTATTCATGCGTACATCCTCAGTGGGACACATTAAACATTTGTTAAAGTAGATTTTCAGAAATATACAGTAAAAAGTACTGTTTAAAGTAGTATGGGCCAATTCACCTGGAAGCTTGGGGGCCAAGAAAAATTGGTCTGAGGGTCGCATTTAGCCCCCAGGCCACAGTTTGGGCATGCCTGATTTAGATATTCATCATGTGAAGATGGGTCAGTAGTGCTGCGTTAGGGTTACATCCTGCTCCTGACATGTTGCCCCAGTGCCAAAGTTAAGAATGGGTCAAATGCGGAAGTCAAATTTCACTGAATGGACCAAACGTGTACCTTGCCTTACCAAAAACGGATTCTAACTTCCTCTATTAGAAGTATCTCTATTTCTTTTACAGCTTGAACCCACATTAATTTTGTATCTGTCAAAAAGCTGCACTTCTTCACATCATCTTTGTAAAATGACTTGATTTCCAGTTTAATGATGGACTCGCACAAACACAGAGTCCTGCCCGTTCCATTTCCTCATCCACTATTACCACTTCAGCCTCAATCAGCTGCTGTGAAACAGACACAGATGCGAATCATAATAAATAAATATGTAATAAAAGCGCACCCCCTCACGTTGCCAGATCTTGATCACAACCCCACTTCTGCTCCATGCAAACCAACGCACCTCCATCCATCCTGTCAAACACCGTAACAGAGCTGTAGCCTTAGAACAGCATCAAACCCCCACCCTCGCTCTCCTCTTGTGTTCATCTGCTCGGCTATATTTCATGAAACTTTCATCAGGCTGCGCTGGGTTATTTCCTGTCTTCATTTACTCTGCTAACTCCAACGCAGCTGAAGACCGTACTGACAGCGAACACGATCGGCAGCCATGTTTTATCAGATGAAACGCCGTACTTGATGAGAGAGGAATTCTGTCGAGATCAAAGCGCACAACCTTTTTAAACACGGTCAAATGACAGACCTACTTTTTTCTTTTTTTCTTTTTTTTTAGCTATTTTCTGACACTTTAACTCAGCACTGGATGGCTCAGATAGATCATAGCGTATTTGGGAGTGCGACTGACACCTCAAGGTAACTCGCTCGCCAGCTGCGCCCAAGTGCCTCCATCCATTAGGAAGCAGGCAAAAGGAAAGTAAACATGTTTCATAAAGATGTTTCAGTGTTCTCGCGTTTGATTTTGTGTACTATTCTAGCCAGTCCTCTTTTTGTGTTAGGGTTTAGGGCTAGTTTGGGGCAGAGGTGAAACGTATCAAAGTAAAAGTAGTAAAGTACTGTACTTAAGTATACATTTTAGGTATCTGTACTTTATTTTAGTACACTTTAAAGTGGATATTTTTTACTTCACTATTTGAGAGCAGGTATCTGTACTTTCTACTCCACTACATTTTTGAACTGGACTGAAAAGTAAAAAGTTTGAGACCTGCTAAAAGCTCTCAAACTTTAAAAGAATAACTAAATACAGGAAGAAACGATCAATTCATCTTTTTGTTCAGCACAAATCTGTATCAAAAGCCTTTTAAGACCTCAAAATGAATGAAATACAATGTAAATGGGGACTTAAATAAAAATTTCATGTGATACTTGTGTATATTTTTGCTCCGGTAGCCCTGGTTTTACTGAAGTAACACAGCTTAGTACTTCTTTCAGCACTGGTTTAGACTTAATAGTAGATGAAATAGACTGGTGATTTCTATTTACAGGGACAATATTCACTATAAACATCATTATACTGACCACAAATGCTTTACTGTTGTTTTTCAGCTTTATATAAGTGAACATTATCTTGTCCCTACCAAAATGCACACTATGTTCAGACTTTACTGGTTTGGTTCTGATATTATCCTGATTTAGTCACAGTATAAACTTGGGTTGGTTTTGGTCTAGCCCTGGTTTAGTCCCGTTTTTTCCAGGTTTAGTTCTGAGTTTTTGCCCTTGCTTAGTCTAAATGTTGAGGGTGTGTGTTGTGTGTGTGTGTTTGTGTGGATACAAACTTGGTTGAACTCGGGGAAACATGAAAACTCTCCCAAATAGCACCATCTGGTCAGGGACTTGAACCCACAATCTTCTTACTTTGAGCCAAGAGTGCTTATCCTTCTGCCACATTTTCATTTTAAATTACATAACAACATAACAGTCCCAGAGCATGCTAATGTTTTCTATCAACTCACTGACAAAACAGCAACTCTCCTTATGCCCTTGTAGAAACTTGATGGATACTTAAAAGATGCACTATGTAACATTTGCGGTAGGGTCTGCCATTTGCTTGTTACCATGGAGATCTTGATTTGCCTGGATTGTTCTGATGTATGTAACTAAACTAACCATGATCTTGCTTGCAGTTATTCAATTATAGGTGTAAAAATATGCTGAAATACATTGAGACTGTAAACATAAATGGACATAGCCAACCTGCTAGCCACAGCGTTCCAACCAGGCAGTGAGCATGAGCGCACTCCAGCTTCATCGACTCTGGCTCCAATTCACTTTCTGTTGAAAAACTATGGGCCCTGTTGCTGTAACTGCTGCTGTCAGGCTCGTCATTTTGGTGTTAAAATGTTCATATTAACCTGCTCTACATCATCCTGCTGTTTTTATTTCGCTATTTTATCCGTAAATCAACATATGCGTATCAGCATTAACAACAGGTCAATCAGGCTCCTTTTTTTTCCGAGGTCACTCCCACTAGCGTTAGCAACAGGTTTGATTGACAGCGTTGCTAAGAGCCCCTCCCTGCTAAACCAGCGGTGCAGTAAGAGGTATTATCTTTAATAGCCTCACTCTGGATTGGCTCTTTGGTTGCCATGATACTCGTGGTTGGAATTCCAAATATGGACTTAAGCTACAAATTCACCCCTATAACTGCTCTAGCCTCGATGAGCTTCATTTGACTGGAGCCAAACGCTATGGGTGACGTCACACTCACTTAGTCCACTTCTTTATACAGTCTCTGGTTTGGACATATGGTTGAAACTAGACATTTACATACACTATATAAAAAGACACATGCACTTTTTTTTTTTCTCTCTCACGGTCTGACATTAAATCAGACTAAACTTTACCTGTTTTAGGTCAATTAGAATGACCAAAATTATTTCTATTTGCTAAATGCCAGAATAACGAGAGAAGGATTTTTTTTTTTTAATTTTTCAATATATATTTATGTAATCAGACTATTTACTGGTTGTAGTCGGCCAAGAAAGTCTCATAATGTTTGAACTTTTATTTCTTCAAGTTTGTTCTATTGTTACTTTAGAGTTAACAGCTACATAACACATTTGTATCGGGTGGATCAATCGGATCAGGAACAGTGCATCCTTACTTTGAAACCTTCTAGACAAAGCAATAAGATCTCCATGGAGACGAGAGCAAGTGGGGTAAAAGTTATAGAGTGCACCTCGAACTGTACTTGATAAAAATCTGTTTGTAGCTGATATTATGTGCAAAAGAAATAGTCTATAATTTCCAGGGACTGCACTCTGGGTAACAGCTCAGAATTGTACCCAGCAGCCGGAGCTCTCCACTTTCCCCGCTCCACTCCGATTCCCTGAATAAACACTTTTCTAATAGGGCTCTTGGAGAACACTATATTGCTGTGCACCTGTGAGGTCATCAGTCTTGGAAAGTAGAACGCCCTCCGGTGGCTGGAATGATGAGCGCGTAATACTCCATTCTCGCGTTTGGTTGCACCCTTTTGTCATCTCCTTTCTCCAACCAAACAGAGAAGCAATTCTTTTACCCGCTCGTGTTGCAGGGTGGGATAAGGTCAGGTGTCAGAGTACTTGGAAATATGAACGCTACAATCTAAGAGCGTTTATAAAAGTCATTTTTCACTCAGCGAGTATGTTGGGTCGAAAAAGGCCAAAGCTTTGTTGTAAGAAACTAAAGGTTGAAGTGTGTTTTTTTTTGTTTTTGTTTTTTTATCACCATAGAATACATGCTAATAAAAGATTACAAAATAAAAATACCTTGGTTCGTGCATTCGCTAAGTTGGTTCAAAAGTCCCAAAAGTTGACATTAAATAAGTAATTACATGCAAACTAATGAAAAGTATAGGGCATTGATGCAACCTTTACTTTTGTCTAAGGTTCAAATTTCAACTTGGTATGAATGAATTATGCAGATACAAGCGTGTGCCAAAAACGCGAGTCTCTGTTTAGGCCACAGGTGAAGGTGAAAATGATCCCATTAGCAATTTGGATTTTCACATTGCAGCATAATAAATCAGCCATATTGTAAATAAACATGAGATGTGCAGAAGTGAACCTTGAACACCGCTTTGATTTTCAACAAAAGTACAGTCGAGGGAGAAGGTCTGATGTGTGTTTGACTGTATTTGATCGTTATAAAAAAACACTTTTAAAAATATATCATCATCAGCCAAACCATATTATTTTTTAAGTGTGTTTCTAGTAATTTTGGAGAACGAAACGCTAAATATTTTATGGAACAGAATCTTTAGAAATACAAGTATTTCATTTTATACTGAAATAGTAATCTTTGCACTATGACCACTAAGCCATCGCAGCTTGTCAGGAGAGAACAACACTGTATAAATGTATTTATAAGAGACTATGACGATAGACTACTTGAATATCTCACTTGTTTGTTGAACTTTGATTCGGGAACTTTTAATACAAGATCTCATGATTTTCTAAGTCTAAAAACTGGCGGCTCTTTCTTTGTAGTTGGAAGTAAAATAACCGAAAACTATGTCTCTCGGCTGGCCTTGGAACACCTTTGGATCCCACCAGAGGAGCTAGAGGAAGTGGCTGGGGTGCCGTAAGTCTGGGAGCCCCTGGATGGATGGGTTATTTTGCTTCCCCAAAATGGAATACATTTCAAGGACATGCAAAACTTGATAGATTGGTGCCACTAATGCACTTTAATAATCTGGTGATAAACATTTATACTCAAACCTGCTCCTGCTTTTAATGTCTTAAATTGACTTATGTACCAGTCTTATTTGTTTTTTGTGTTTTTTTGTTTCCTATATAAATACATAAAAAAAAAAAAATAATAATAATAATAATAGTCTGTTGTCCCGCACCCCAGGTTCTTAAGGGACCAGAATTGGACCCTCTTCCTTTCCATTTGTATTAGAGGAGGGCCATGTGAGGCTTCTTGCCCTGGGCCCCCAAATTTCTGTTGACGGTCCTGTCTACACTATATATAAATTTAAAATATAATAATAATAATAATAATAATAATAATAATAATAATAATAATAAACAAAATAAAATGAAATAAAATAAAATAAAAATGCTTTGAGATGACATTGCATTGCTTGGAATGATCCACTATTACTGCCATTAAATAAAGTAAATATAGAGATATATTACAAAATATGTTACTATGCAAAAAAAACTCCATTTGAATACATTAAATATAAAGTTATATAACGCAAGACTCAAAAACCTCTCTATGAAGACCAGCAGGTGGTAGACCCCCCACCTAAAAGTTCTGTAGTGTACCTTTAAACGTAAACTGTAGTTGACTCCAGTAGCACTTTCACCACTTCTTTTATACATGAGTTATTTTCTTTCCTTTGTGGTTTCCTGTACTTTCTAATCATAATCAGTAAAATGTGTTTTTTATGTCAGCGTGGTGATTAATGGCAGTGCAGCTAATGAGCTCATCACTTACAATTTGAGTTTTATGAAGAGTCTGAAAAACAGAAAGGAGCAGATTTAAGTTTGAAGTGGAAGCCGATGCATTCATCAATTAATGTGTTCATTGATTAATCTGTGGCATTAAGAGTTCATTGAAAATAATACTGTCCAAAAGTCCAATGAGGTTCACAATGAGTTTATTTTCATACCTGACTCACTAGCGATCTTCCATTGTCACGTGATGTTGCTGTGACGTGCCCGGTCAGCTGATTTAAACAGGTTTTGGTCTTTCTACTGGTGGAGGCAGAACAACAGCGCCATCTGCAGTCTCACTTCTTCAGGACAGTATCCCAGGTGTGTGAGAGTAAAAAGGCCCCCTCCTCCTAGTTAAAAGTCCCGTGGACACGTTTCCGTATTTTGATTGCTTCTTTAACCCAGTCTATAATGTGAAGAAGTTGGACTGCAAAAAGAATATATTCAAATAAAAAAAATACTGTCCAATGCTGTCATGAAAGTTCAAGTCATTGAGGTTTGAGAGGATCAAATTTATATATAAAATACCATTACAGAAAAAAAAAAAAAAACACTTCACACTAAGTCCCATTATAAAGTCCACCAGCTATTTTCTCTCATGTCTGAGTGTTTGACCACAATTACATGTCTGCTAATGGCCTGTAGGTGGCAGCGGTCACTGAGGACTGTGAAGAGGGCAGAGACGTGTGGTAATGGCTCATATAAGTGCCAGAGTATCTCCATGTAATACATCTTCGTAATGGGCAGTGCGCAGACATTTTCTTTCTGCTTACCTGCATCAATCCTCCGCCCTGACTGGACTTGGAAAAACATACTGAACTGTGGCCATCTGCTGTGATTGGCCAATAAAAAAACACCCATCAAACTGCTAAATGACGCCTTTTTATGATTATGATGGGAAAGTGTGTGATTACTGCCATATAGATAGAGCTTTGGTCTTGTTACTTTGAAGAAATGTCTATCTCTCTGCTTAAAGACCCTGGATTTTTTCATGCATTTGAGCAAAATCTGTCTAGCCCATAGACTGTATAAAGAAGTGGAGTAAGTGAGTGTAACGTCACCCATAGCGTTCAGCTTCAGACAAATGAAGCTCACTGAAGCAAGCAGTTAGAGGGGCAAATTTGGAGATGAGTTCCATATTTGTAATACTGACCATGAGTATCATAGCAACCAAAGAGCCAATTCGGCACAAGGCTATTGAAGGTACCGCCCCTTAAAGCTCGCACCACTGCTTTAATAGGTAGTGGTCAATCAAACCTGTTGCTAATGCTAGCGGGACCAACCTCAAGGAAAGAAGGCGCCTTATTTATCTGTTATTAATGTTCATATCTTGATTTACAGACATAATAACACAAGAAAAACATGTAGAGCGAGTTAATACAAACATTTTAAGTCCAAAATGATGAGTCTGACAGCAGCAGTTACAGAGACAGGGGCCACAGTTTTTCAATAGAAAGTGAACTGGAGCCAGAATTTGAGCCAGAAACATGGCCATGCTCACTTCCGATATGGAACATTGCAGCTAGCAGGTTGGCTATGTCTATTTATATATAGTCTATGGTCTAGCGTAGATATATTGCATAAGCAGCTCTTGAGGTCTGCTGTGTACTGTCTAGGATTATATAGCATGCTAGTTATTGTTAGCATTACAGTGATACCAAAACTCTTCGGTAAGGTTGTGAAAAACACTTATAAACTCATCGTGGTGAGTATTTAGTGTAGTAATAAGTGGGGAACAATTTTGAATTAAGCGAATCTGTTCTGTTTTTCCCACTTTTTAAGTAGAAATTTAACATTGCTTTATGAGACTAGAGGCATATTTCGGCCCCAAAGCCTCATGGGAAGGCTTTGACCGTCTAACTGTAATTACAAAGCCCTCTTGTTGCTTTTACACTCTTCATAGTGATCCAAAATAAATCCCCTCTCTAAGGCTGGAAATCTGGAACAGATTTTTATTAGCTCATGCTATGCTTTTATTTATATAAGGGCACATACCTCATAACCTTTATAGAAAATATATGCAGTACCTTATGAAGTCTTATTTTAGCATTGAAATGGTCATGATATAACTACATGCCGAATATTATAATATGGGTTCATAACTTCAGTACATTGAGTTTCGATATTTAGTAAAGGCCACCCATTTTCATGAGTTAAAAGAAAAAGTGCCAATTACAACAGCATGAAACATCTGAAAAGTACAACATTTTACAATTACAGAAATCACAAGTATTTAAGGTGCTGTCGGCCGACCTGATTTTCCCTGTCTTAAAAACAAGAAAAACAGAACTAGTTCATTTTAAACAGTTGGCCGTGGTCCAAACGTAGTTGTCATTTCTAGTGCATCCAAAGTATTCTCTGCAGAGCTTCAATGCATGATAACAGCACAACAGCATTACTCCCTGGTCTGTGGACGATTCAAGACAATTTTTATAATTAGATGCAGACAGCACACAGCAGTTTCATTTTGACCCTAATTGCTGCTTTTACAATACTGGGGCAAAACAAACGTAACTTTATTAGATGGAAAAAATAATAATTTTTTTTTTTTTTTTTTTTTTTTTTTTTTATGGAGTTGAAGTTATTTTAAATCCAAGTCACACTAATACTCATCAAGCAAAAAAAATATGCTGTGGGACATAAAGATACAGGTTCTCTTATCTTACACAGTCAAAAGATAAGACACACCCACTCATTCATTTTTTTAAAATTTTAAAAAAAATTTTTATTTTTTATTACTTTCCACATTTCTGATACATACGGAAGACATCAGATATATGAAGCTAGACATATGGAATTACATAGTAAAGAAAAAAACAAAGTGTAGACTTTTTTTTTTAAATACATAATTCCATATATCTTACTTTTCAAGTTCTGGGTCCCTATGGGAAATTGCATTGAATTCTGCTTAGAGTGACATATGACTGTCCTGACAACTCCACTGTTTGTAGTTATGAGTGAGTTTGAGGCTGGATTTTACTCATTTTCACTTGAACAGCACCCGCAATGTGAGGAAACACTATTCTGTTCACGTATATGCTAGGATTATGAAGTTGGTCTAAAAAAGCTTTTCAGGGGCTGATAATGCATTTAAGGGAATAAAAAACGAAAAAGCTTATAACTTAGGAATGCAAAGTGATCAAAATGTAAAATGTATGTAGTACAGGTCCCCACTCTCTACCTGCACATCAAAAATGGTTCGGATATCTATTATAGTTTCGGTTTTTTTTGTGTGTTTTTTTTCTTCCACAATTTTACTATTCAGGTTCAGGGGTCCCTATGGGAATTTGCATTGAATTTTGCCAAAACTGAATTTAAAATATAGGAAAAAAAATACAAATAAAAAAATGTAGCGGAGTTGTTTAGCTTTTTTCTTTACTACATAATTCCATATATCTTACTTAATATATTTGATGTCTTCCATTTGCATCTAAAATGTAGAAAGTAGTAAAAAAAACAAAAAACAACATTAAATGAGAGGGTGTGTTGACTGGTAGTGTATATCAGGCTTTAATTCCAAAGTGAGAAAATGGAGGTCACTCTATTTGAAAACCAAAGTCAACCAAAGGCTCTTTTAATAACTCCATGTCAAACTTTCTACACCGCTGCCACGATATACGATGGAATTTGATCTCCAAAACTCTTATTATTAACTGCAGTGACTGGAAGAGTTCACCTCATCTTTTACAACAGCTGCGGTGTGAGGCGTTTTGGCAGAGGCCCGATGGAGATGCTGATGTGAGAGAGATAATAGACTCCTGTCACAAGTAATAGAGTAGGAAACCCGCATCCAGGAGAAATGTCACTCTGATAAATGCCCCAAATCTGTCATTAAAAGAGTCCTGAACTTGGCGTGGTCCCAGGGCTTGGTTCACAGCAACCCTCTGCACCACCAACAAGTCTGTGGAGATGGATGGATCTCCGCAGAGGTCAGACAAAGAGGGATTTTTCTCCTCTATAATGGATTCGTACGGGTCAGGTTTAAGAGTTTGAAAGTGTAAGAGACGATAACAGACAGGGATCTCAGATAAATGCGTGTAGAATACAACCTCGGGAGTGTTTTTGTGCAAACTGGATCTTTTCAGAGTGATATCTTGGACTGTATATATAAATGGACATAGCTAACCTGCTAGCTGCTGCATTCTAAATAGGAAGTACAGCGAGAAGGGGCGTTACCTTCAACAGCCTCGCTCCAGATTGGCTCTTTGGTTGCTATGATACTTGCAGTCAGAATTCCAAATGTGACTTGGCTCCAAATTTGCCCGTATAACTGCTCTAGCCTCGATGAGCTTCATTTGACCGGAGCTGAACGCTATGGGTGACGTCACTTTCACTTAGTCCACTTCTTTATACAGTCTATGGGTGACATATGGGGTGGCGTAGAGGTTAAGAGCTCACCCTCCAACTAAAAGATTACTTGTTATGTTCTTTCTCTTTAATTAAAGCTGCATCCTTTTTGTCTTCACTTTCTCTTACTCATATTAGAGAGCGTGACAGTTACAGTTTTAGTAAAAGCATAAATACCTTACAAATCATGATACAAAGTCAATGGAGCAACTTTAAAATATTAATTTATAGCTGAGTTAAAACAGAAATTGTATAAAATAAATTCTTATTTCATTACAACAATTGAACGTTTAATTAAGCTTATAACCTCAGCTGCTTTGATTCTCAATGTAAATATTTTGGTCAAAGTAAACAGCTCAGATTGTTACATAGTTTTATTTATAGTTTTGAAATGTGATGTGTTTTAATATCTTCTAGTCTTTTATTAATATTAATAACCGATTCAGAGTGCATTCATGCTTAAATCCAGGTTTAAGTCGGTCTAGTCCTGATCTAGTCCCAGTCTAGTATCGGTCTAGTCCCGTTGTAGTTGTGTTCTAGTCCTGGTCTAGTTCTGTTGTAGTCCGGGTCTAGTCTTGGTCTAGTTTTGGTCTTGTCCATGTCGACTTGCAGGTTTAGTCCCAATCTACTCCCAATTTTAAGCAACACCCTTGGCATACTATTGATTTAACACATGATCTCATGTTCTTAACGTCTACATTTCATAGAACAAATCCTTATATAACCAAATCACACTGTACTGACCCAACCCAACCCCTGCCCACCAGCCAGACCCCTATGAAGACTTCAAAAGATGCCCCCCATTGTTTCTTTTTTGCAGAGTAGTTCCTGAGTTCCTGTGCCAACCAGTAACAAAACATAGTATTTCTGTTAGTCTGCTTAATCTCAGTTTTTGTCTACATTTCACAGAACACAGGTAGAGCACAAAGTCTTTATCAAAACTACACCATACTGACCCAACCTAACTCCTACCCATGCTCTCCTAGACCCTCTTGAAAACTTCAGACAGCCCTGATGTTTTTTGTTTATGTTTTTTGGTTTCCACATCACCCTTTAAGGCTGTGCCAACCAAAAGTGTAATTTCTGTCTTTCAACAGCATCATGTTTTAAGTCACCTTACACAGATAGAATACTATTGATTTAACTTGGTGTACTCTATCACACTTTCTACATTTCACAGAACACAGGTAGACCGAAAAGCCTTATTTAACCAAACTACGCTATACTGACCCAACCCACCCATACCCACCACCCAGACCCTCTTGAAGCCTCCAGCCGAGTAGACACGAGCCGTGGGGGTCCGCTCTGCCTTCTGCTTTTGTCTGTGTGTCTCATTTCACCATTCACCGGCCGAGCGTGACCGTTGAGGGCAGCCTTCAAACCCTCAGATCCATCAGAGCCTGTCAGAGGCCCATCACACGGAGAGATGGAGCCCTGCCACAAGAATTCCATTAGCTCCGGAGCCCGCCCAGCCCAGCCATTGCTCCCACCCATCCACCCACCCGGCGTGCACCTTGTTCTGTCGGCAAACAGATCACCAAACCCTATCAGCCAATCACAAACACCTGCATTCTGCGCTGACAGCACTGTGTCCTTGGGCTCGGAAGAGAGACAGCGAGCCCCGGTAGCTGGAATTCTTGTTGTTATTCCCTTAGACATTGTTACGTTTCTGCTGTGTGGGATTTTATTTTGAATTCACAACAATGCCGTCTCTTTGGAAATGATTTTCGACTTCGGGTGCGTTCACACTTCAACAAACACGGCATTAACATTCTGCTTAGACGGAGAGTAATCCTGGAACTAAACCTGGACTAGACCAGAGCTAAACCAGGACCAAACCAAGTCTTCATTAGAAATAAACTGTGCTAAACTCGAGCCAGAACAAACAAAGGCGTAAATACACCTTTAAAGGCATTGTACATAAAAGATCAACTAATCACCCTCTATTTTATGCTAATGGTTCTGATTGAGCATTTCAAGTGTTCTTCTCTCAAACTGAAAACACTCTGTTCCACCTTGTGATGTCATGTGGTAATACAGGAAGTGCTCCACTGTGTTTTTAAACTCCATACACCTTCACTAGAGTCATTTGGAAAATTTAACCCCTGGAATTGCCCATTTCTACTGAACTAAAGGTAAACGATAGCTGTTAACTTGAAAACTACCACTACATGACATCACAAAGTGGAACAGAGCATTTTGAGCTTTGGAGCTTTTTGATGAGGTGAGATTATAACATGGCTTATCGTTCACAAGAGTCAATTTTATGTAATATAGGACCTTTAAGGAACTAATGTGCAAATGTTTTTGTTGGCACTTTTCCGCTACAGCTGGGTAATACAATAGAACTGGCATTGTATCTCATTGTGTAATTATCACACAGGTCTGTCATTCTGTTTTATTGTATTATAATATAGTGCATTCTAATCCAAATTCTTTGTATAAACACTAAATTATAATAAAACATAATCAAGTTATTACCGCAGTCACTGTACATGGTCCTAATGAATAATCCATAGACTGTATATATACATGGACATAGCTAACTTGCTGACTTACTGACTCTGGCTCCAATTCACTTTACATTGAAAAACTGCCGCCTCTCTTTGCAACTGCTGCTGTCAGGCTTTTGTCTTAAAATGTTTGTATTAACCCCTTTACATGATCCTGGGTGTTTTAATTTCGCTATTGTGTCCGTAAACAAATTTGAACATTAATAACAGACAATTGAGGCGCATTCTTTCCCTGAGGTCGCCCCCGCTAGCGTTAGCAACAGGTTTCATTGACAGAATTGCTAAGCGCCGGTGTGGGCATGAAGGGGCGTTACCGTCAACAGCCTCGCTCTGGATTAGCTCTTTAGTTGCTATGATACTCGCGGTCGGAATTTGTAATATGGAAAATGGCTCCAAATTCACCTTATAACTCCTACCCAATACATGAATTTTTCCCTTTTTCGTATTCCTTTTTTTTTTTTTTTAATTAAATGATGTAGTAGGCTCACATTTATTTCAAATCATTAGAAGATGATTAGTGATAAGTCAAATAATGATAATGTTTTGATTTGTGTTAAATATGATCGTAGAACATCATTTATACACTGGGAGTCTGTCCTAAGCTTGATATGGAACATCAACAAAGCAGGACTGGCAGCAGCTTTCACCAGAGGCTGCTAACATAGAACCAGACGGCTCCATATGGTTTAGCCTTTATGAACATGCAAAGAACAAGCTCTAAATAGACCTTTTTAGTGGAGCCCATGAAAAACGCAGATGTTCCAGCGTAATTTGTCTTGAAGCCGCCTGAGCTCTTGTCAGGGCTGGAGGTATGGGGCTGTTGCATGATAATTTACACAAATAGAAAATATACTCACGTCATGTAATCACGTTCCTATTGATTGCTAATGTAATTATAGCTATAAATAAATGGGAGAACTTACTACACTGACGGAGCGTAGTGTCTGTTCAACCAGGAGTGGATAAAGAGAGTTGTAATAATCTTGAGTGAATGGTAAATCTTTGGCATTCAGACTCAGACAGGTGGATTTGAGGGATAGATAATAGGGATGAAGAAGAAGAAATGAAGAGGCTGAGGAGGTTGTTGGTTCTGCTGTCCTGAAATATTTAAGGGTCCATATTATGCTATTTTCTGATCTATGCTACAATGTTGTTTTCTCATCACAAACAGACCTGGAGCTGTGTTTTGTTTCATTCACACACCATTCCACCTTGTGATGTCATTTGGTAATACAGGAAGTGCTCCACTGTGTTTTTAAACTCCATATACCTTCATTAGAATCATCTGGATAATTTAAGACCTGGAATTGCCAATTGCTACTGAACAAAAGGTAAAAGTTAACATGAAATGATTGTGATATCACAAGGTGGAATAGAGCATTTTGAGTTTTGGAAATGTAGCCAGACTAATAATAAGGGGTTACTCAAACATGTGTGAATGAAATAAAACGCAACTCCAAGTATATTTTTGAGGAGGTAACAACATTATAACATGGTTTAAAGCTCACAAGAGTCAACTTTGTGTAATATATGACCTTTAAGACATACAGATAATGGAGGGAAAAGAGTGTATTTATATGAATGGCTTAAAATTACTGGTTGAGAGCCAATAGTAGCAAGAATTATTGATATTGATAATACATCTGATTTATATAGTGCATTGTGGATGCTTTACAGTGCAACATTGGTGGTGATAAAACTAACCATAGCTGACCTGGGGCAGACGAGGCTGAGGGAAGCGAGGCTGCCAATCTGCGCTATTGGTCCCCGTGACCAATCACTTGCACATGCTGCAGAACTTGTGTCCGAGACTGCAGCTACCACACAAAATATGACTGGTGATTCAAATTTCTTTCAAACTACTCATTTTAAATCAAACGATTCTTGCATCTGAATGCGTAAATCCCAGTTGTCAAGCCATCACAATCAGCTCGTGTTCATAACGTTATCAGCCACACAGACCACCCAGGATTTAAACGCGGCCTGTTTTGCTCTGTGACCCACTTGTTTATTGCTGTCCATTGGGCTTTTATTCAAACATTGATCCAAGATGGCGGCATGCCCTCCCATTCCCCCCAACAGTACCCTGGGTGACAGGATTACCTCCTCCTTCAGCTGGCGGTATTCTCACCTGTTTTTCTTTATAGGAGAAGGAGGATGAGCAGTGTTTGTCTCATCCCGGGCACTGGCATCATTACCTTTTCTCCTTAATCCTTCAGGCAGTCAATTTGCAGCCAGCCAAGTGTGAAGCTCTATAATGATGGCTTATTGACCCGTTTGCTGTTTGGCATCGGGGACAGGAGGCAAACACCAGCGATAGTTCCTGTTTTTCCATGCGATATTCCGATCTCTCCCTCAGTGCACGGGATAATGTAACCCAAATGAATGGTTTGGCTGTGTGATAATAGCCGTACACAAATCGCTGCCGGTGATGCCTAATGAAATGTGTGCGAAACCATTTATCTTTGCAAAATTTGGGTTGTTGAGCAGCTGAGGTCATTTTGTTATTGCAGATTTGGAGGAATAATGCATTACTCACCTTGCACAGAACTGGCGCCCAGAGAGTGGCTCGTAGCGCAGTTAGCCCACCAGTTGAACCCACACAGAATGGTAAAACAGTCATTTGCATTTGGTTACATGAGTTCACGCGGTAATCACTTTGTCAGGATAGGATGAAAAGAGACTTGGAGAGCAGCCAGCAAACTGCAGCACATCCTGGTCAAATGATTATGTAAAAGAAGAACATGCAAAACTTATACAAGGCTTGATTATGTCACGAGTAAATGAAGTAGTGCTATTTGATACACAGCGCGGTTTGCTTGTATGAACATAGACTGTATAAATAAATGGACATAACTAACGTGCTGCCGCGTTACGCTCCCTTAGCCCACTTCTTTATGCAGTCTATGCTAGGAGCTGTAATAATGCTAACTCCTCATTAGCGGCTGAAACTAAACTGTACAAAATGATCCCACATGCATACATAGAAAAAAACAACTAATACATAAATAAAAAATCAAATTCTTCACGTTTGGCTGAAAAAAAAAAAAAGATCCACAAACAGTACATTCAGCTAAAGGTGCAATACGCAACTTTTCTGCTAGTTTTGGTGGAAGGTGCTTCATGGGCTTGATGGGCCAGACTCTCACAGTCTGCCATTTAATTGTCTATCTTGCTAATTCTTATTCAGTGACAGGTTTTTTTTGTTGTTGTTTAAAAGAGAGATAAGTAGGTTTTATACCATGCCTGTGTAAAGAAGTGAACTAAAGGAGTGCGACGTCACCCATAGTGTTCGGTTCCAGTCAAATGAAGCACCTGTATCACCATGGAGACGAGAAGGTGGTGGACGACCCTACCTCGAAATGTTACAGTGTACCTTTCAATCTAATTATATTTTCTTCACATCAAAATGGATGGGCTGTCAAAAGCTGTGAAGATTTAGTTTATTCATCGTCCCTTATGTTAAAAAAAAAGTTTCTCTATAACACTGTCGCTTCAAACTATTCCATCCTATCCTCTTTTCTGATATCTCTACATCCAACGCTCCGTCATAGCGTTTTTTTCTGAACCTCCATATTGAAAAGCTGACATTTCTGGTGCTTCTTATCTCAAAGAAATGACATAATCTAGTTTTCTTGGAAATTCAGTTTTTCTGTTTGAGCCTTTGTTTTTTTTTCTCTTGGCGCCTCTGAGCGTCCCGCGGGGTTGGGCCGGTTATCTGTTTTACACCAGGGAGGGGGAGCCTGCAGGTATGGAGCTTCACAGGAATTCCTCTCCATGATTTCTGGCAGCTCTTCGCATTCTGCGCGCTGTCACTGCGGGCCAATATAAGGCCATCATAAAAGAACACTGTCATGTCACTGTCACAAACACTATATGGAAGCCAGACGACCAGCGCCTAGCATACGGTGTAAGCCTCAGAAATGTGTGTGCGGTCAAGGCTAACAGGAGCACTATGCTAGCTGCTAGGAACGTATCTGCTATCAGTGGTGGAAGGTAACGAAGTACAAGTAGTAAAGTACTGCACTTAAGTACAATCTTTAGGTATCTGTACTTCACTTAAGTGCATTTTATAGTGGATACTTTTACTTTTACTTCACTATATTTGAGAGCAGTATCTGTACTTTCTACTCCACTGTATTTTTGCACAGGACAGAAAAGTAAAAAGTACTTTTCTTATGATTTGAAGGGTTATTTTTTACCATGTTTGCGGTAACATCCTGACTAAAGTTTTGGAGTTCTTGTTCAAAGTGATTCGTACTGTCACTGTTGACCAAAATATGTATCATTTTTAATCACTATCACTACATGTACACTTTAACAGATGAACAACACTTGCAATACTGTGAAATACTTTTACTTTTTAGTCATAAAGTACATTTTAATCAGATGCTTAAATACTTTTACTTCAGTTGATTTTTCATGTGATATTTTTCCTTTTACTTGAGTAACTTTTTACCTCTGTACTTGTACTTTAGTAACACAATTGAGGACTTCTTCCACCACTGGTTTTGCCACCTGCCGCCATATTGATTCTCATTGCTAATATAAATTGTAAAGGAAACGAGCAATAACTGCCCAAATGATCAGTATTAAAACTTTTATGACATTTTGAGCTTCCACTTCTTAGATTAAAATCTCTGTATCAAATGTGTTTTTCCCCAGTACAGAAATATTGTATAAGCAGCTCTTTAGCTCTAAATATGTCCGCTGTGTGCTGTCATTATAAAGTGAAAGCGTAAACAGTTATAAAGTGTTTCAGGAGGTGCACATTAGCAAGCTTTACTGTTATGGAAAAACTCTGCTCTAGTCTCTGAAAGTTGTGTAAAGTGCTTATAAACTCATCGCAGTGAATAATTAGGATGCTCTGAATGCGTAAGGTAAGTGAGGAATAACTTTGGACCACTGCAAACTGTTTAAAATGAACTAATTCTGTGTTTAAGGTTTTTAAGACAATAAAAATCAGGTGGCGCAGCTTTAATAATCATCTCTGTGTGCTATAAGTTTGTGAACCGCCTTTAGAACCACTATGACCCCCAACTGCCTCCAAATCCCTGCAATATCTGCCCTGACTGCATGACGTCAGCTCCCAAGAAACAGTAGTGAAAGTGAAGACTCATGCGTAACTAACATTTAAGAAAAGACTGCGGAGAGGAGTGTTGTTGTGTGAAGTTACGCCGGGCAGGTTTAAGTGGGGAAATATCTACAACTGGAGGCTTTAGCGCCAGACACAATCAGATAAATCAATGCACTGTCTCTGTGGCTGTGTCTGGAGCAGACGCCTCGGAACAACTGTTGTGTTCGTCAGGTTTGGTGAGAAATATTCAAGGTTTCAGACTGCATAAAACATGATGTGGAAATGATCTGTGCTTCATATTTATGTAAAGGCTATACATGACAGGGTCTATATGGTTCTCAATAGCAACTTCCCATTTTGAGGCTCTGGAAGTAATTAATCGACTAATTTTTCCATTAATTAAATAGAAACAGTTTGAAAGTTGGAGGCTAATCTATCTATGAGCTATGATTTTATTTCCTAAAATAAAAACAACAAAGTTAATATGTTTTAAATGTATGTATGGAACTTTATGTATTGAAAGCAATTGTGTTATAGATACTAGTTACCGCCATAGACTGTATATATAAATGGTCATAGCTAACCTGCTTACCCCGTTCCAAATAGGAAGTGAGCAACTTCTGGCTCCAATTCGCTTTCTATTGAACAGCTGTGGCCCTCTTTCATGTAACTGCTGCTGTCAGACTTGTCATTTTGCTCTTAATATATTGGTATTAACCCGCCCTACATGATTCTGGTGTTTTTATTTCACTATTGTGTCCATAACTCAAAATATGAACATTAATAACAGACAAATCAGACACCTTCTTTCTCCAACGTCACTTCTACTAGCATTATTATTATAGCATTATTAGCATTCAAGTTCCTAGTTTGTGAACTGTGTTCACAGACTATGGCAATAAAAGTCTTCTGATTCTGATTCTGATTAGCAATAGGTTTGATTAACAGTGTTGCTAAGCGCCGCTCCATGCTAAACCAGCGGGGCAGGTGGGAAGGGGCGTTACCTTCAACAGCCTCGCTCTAGATTGGCTTTTTGGTTGCTATGATACTCTTGATCGGAATTCCTAATATGCAATTCGGCTTCAAATTCGCCGCTATAACTGCTCTAGCATCGATGAGCTTCATTTGACTGGAGCCGAACGGTATGGGTGACATCACACTCACTTTGTCCACTTCTTTATGCTGTGCCTTTAAATAAACCTGTTTATTTATTTTTATTTTTCAAAACTCCATGTCAATAATAAATGGAAAATTGACTTTGAGAACCTCGGCAGGTTTCAAAGTGAGCATGACTATTGAGCGTATGAAGGAACGTCATCTCTTTCATGCTTTTTTGTTTGTTTGTTTGTTTTGGTCAGCATTTGGATTTAGTGTCAGTTTTTCTTCTTGGTGAGGAGATTGTGGGTTCAATCCTTCAAGTCTTGCAAACTCCCACCCACAGTCCAAAGAGATGAAAGTGAATTAAAATGGACGGTGTGTTTGTTTATCTGTTTATGTGACCACCTGACCACTGTCAATGGTCCAGTCAAATCCCTGGTCTCCTCCTTACACTGAGCATAGTTTTATTAAGGCCTTAGCCACTCTGGATTCTGACTTTTTATTAAGGATTGATTTGTGCGGCTAAGAATACCCCATGATTAAACCAGATGGGCTCTGTTTGACTTTAATTCCACCCATCTTTCCTTGTTCTGGAAGGCAAACTCCAGTGATAAGTTAAATAAAAGGCAGTGATTCCAGGAGCAATACCTGTTCATTTCAGAAAGTAGAATTCATTGTTTTCCTGAGTCTCAGCCTCCGTTTCCATTCTCCTGGGCTTTTCCAATATGTCCCGAAGAAGTGGTATTTTAGGTGATAACATACAGCAAATTATTCACACCTTAATGCAAACTGTTCAGAACTGAACACTACTGCTGGGCTTGGATTAGTTTGATCTTTGTTTAGTCCCAGTGTAATCTTGACTTGTTTTTGTCTTGGTTTATTCTTGGTTCATCCCTTGTTTAGTCCCGGTTTTGTCTTGGTTTAGTTCTGGTTTAGCCCTGGTTTAGTCCTGATTTAGTCATTGTTTAGTCCTGATTTAGTCCTGATTTAGTCATTGTTTAATCCTGGTTCGGTTCTGGTTTATTTCGGGTTTAGTCCTGGTTTAGTCCTGCTTTAGTCCTAGTTTAGTCACTGTTTAGTGCTGGTTTAGCCCTGTTTTAGTCCATGTTCAATCCATTCTCCTGTTCATGCTGGTCTTCACTTGGTTTGATCTTTTATTTAGTCCCAGTGTAAACCTGACTTATTTTAGTCCTGGTTTAGTCCAGGATTACGCCTGGTTTAGTTCTGGACATAGTCAAAGTTTGGATTGGATGTGTTGTCTTGCAAGTGTGAATTCAGCCTCAGTAAGACACTTACAACCACACAAATCATCTTAAGAGTCCAGAAATGAGACCGTAAGCCGATTTTGGCACGTGTAAACAAACAGCTTTGGGTAAGAATAGCTGAAATGTTTCTTGACGTAATCTGGCGCTATGAATTCCCAACAGAGATGTGAATTATAGACATGAACATTTGTGATTTATTCTGTTCATCCCATGCAGTGGTTGAGTGATAGCGTATTCAGTTTCATGCCATCTCCCCAGTACCACCTGATTGTTCCAGCGTTGACATCTTCATGGAGAGCCGCTCAAATTGCGCTTCCCTCAGCTCAAATCCAGCGACCCACGGCGAGCCATTGGACCTCCGAGACTTATGAATTAAAGATGCTGTGTTTGGTGATCATACCCACTAGCACAAGAGCCACAGTCCGCCACCCGCTGCGCCATATGCTACGCTAGGCTTCATAATTGAAAATACGTGTTTGAAGTGTCATGTTATTGATGGACTCCACTGTGGCAGCTCTTTGTAAAATGGAAAAAACAAAGGTGATTTAGCATTGGAGATTGTAATGAGGTGTTGTTATTTAAATGTTGAACAAAGCAGTCACGCCTCAGGGTCTTTTCTTTCATGTAACTCAATGGGTTTTACACCAATTAAAGGGGAGTGTTGGAATAAAATGATCTGCTATTGGCAAAACAGGCAAAGAGCAAATGCCATGCAGAATTAATATGTGATCTACAGTTGGGAGAACCGCGAGCGAGGCATCAGGTTTACTCTGAAGCCAAAAGTGAAATGAGGCTTTGTAAAGAGCCTGAGGGCCACGCTGCAGCTCTTTAATCAATATTTGTATCAGGGGAGGAACAAAAACAAAATGTATTTACCAGAAGGCCACCTTAGGATGTTATGAATAGTTAAACTCAAACTGCGTAAGCCAATTATTATTCATTCGTGTGTTGATTTATTTAGAATCAGAATCAGATTATTAATGACCACACAAGCTGGTGGAGGAAAAGTTCATGTCTTCAGTGTCAGTTACAGGACACAAAAGATAGACAACAAACACACAAAAAATGTACCATATAATAAACGGGTTACATCAGGGATCGGTTTAGAGTCCAAACAGCTATGAGGAAAAAAATGTTTTTGTTTTTTTTATCTGACTTGGATGTAATGGACCTGTAGCGTTCTCATTCCAGATGTGACAAAACCATTTTCAAGCCTCCAGTGAAAGAGTGCAGTGTTTTGACTTGTTGGTCACATGAACACTGAGCATTTTACACCCATAGCATTTGTCTCCAGTCAAATGAAGCTCATCGAGGCTAGCAGTTATAGGGGCTAGGAGTTATAGCGCTCCGAAATGGCTTTTTGGCAGTTAACCAGGGAGCGAGCGCTTAGCAACCTGTTGCTAATGCTAGCGGGCGTGACATCAGGAAAAGAAAGTGCCTGATTTGTTTGTTATTAATGTTCATATCTTGATTCACAGGCACAACAGAGAAATAAAACTTCCAGGATTATGTAGAGCATGTACATTTTAAGAACAAAATGCACTGCAGCTGTTACAGAGAGGTGCCACTGTTTTTCAATGTAAAGTGAATTGGAGTTGATGGAGCTGGAAGTTCGGCCATAATGACTTCCTGTTTGGAATGTGGCAACTAGCAGGTTAGCTATGTCCATTTATATATACAGTCTATTTTTGCCACTAAACCTAAAAATGTGTGTCCTTACTGTGTCAGGGCTTGCATCTCCACAAACGTGACTCTTATTTGGCCTGCAGTGGGGCCTCTTCTTGCTTGTTTTCATGGAAATGTGTTTTGGCTATAACTTATATTTCTATGGAGCTTTGCAGATGATGCTTCACCTCCAGAAAGTTACACGCTGTACCTTTAGCTAATGTCATTTTGAACTGTCAGATAAATACAGTAAACATGAATTATTGCAGTTTGCATTATGATGATAAACAAACATGATGAATTCATTCGAGTGGCTGGCCAGGTGAAGGTCAATAGTGAAGTACACCACACTCTGCATAATTCATTCTCACACACAAAAACTGACGGCTTAAAATAATGAACCCAGACACAACATCTACTGGAGCTAATATTCTGAGCTGTAATTGGTAATCAGATCTTAATGAAGGCCTGTTGCGGCTGCCCTTTAAACTACATCATTTTTCTGCGAGAACACCTGCTGTAATGATAAGCCATAAGGAGGGCCGGCCCATTCGTCTGGCCCATCCTGGGGGCACTTAGTCCCCCTGACCTTTGCCGTGTGGAGAGATGTTACTTGGAGCAGGTGACTTCTCTCTGCATGGCTGCATCGGGCACTCCGTCGCTATCGCCACGGTGACTTTCTGACATACAAGAGCTGCAAAATGGCCGCCTGTGTCCCTACGCACCTTGAATTATTGATTTTGTATTTGTTATTGTGTGGTAAAGTTGACTCTTGTGAACTTTCAGCCATGTTATACTACTGTTACCTCCTCAAAAACATGCATGGAGTTGTGTTTTGTTTCATTCACACATGTTTGAGTAACCCTTTATTATTAGTCTGTCTACATCTCCAAACCTCAAAATGCTCTGTTCCACCTTGTGATGTCATGAAGTGGTCGTTTTCAAGTTAACATCTCAGATAAAATATTCTATTGTAAGGCATAAAACATATCAATCTCCATGGACAATGTTCCAAAGTATGGTTTTTAACTCTCTACTGCAGTGTATGGATTTTACATAAGAAGATATAAAAAAATAACACTTTTATATGTAGTTACTTTTATTGTCTCCATATATAAGGACACTGAATGCTCAATCAGTAAAGGTCAGTAGAATGTAACAATATCAAAAGTCAAAAAAGCCCCATAAATCTCGTACGTCTGCATGGCGTTCTGCTTCTATTTATGTCCAAAAAGGCAGTTGTTGTTGTTGTTTGCATCACTATTGTATCATTCAGTTTGTAAGGAGACAAAAAATTGGATTTGGTAATTTGATGTCACAATTATCATGGCCAAAATAATTGCGATTAACGATTATATCATGATTAAAGTTGCAGATGATTCAAACATGCATTTGAATAACTATAATTTTAATATTAAAAATAGGTTCTATGTCTGTGTAATACCTCAGTCGTCCAGTTATGATCCATAGTAAAAGAAACATTAAAATCTGTCAACTGGACCTATAAATTTTAGTCCAGTTGACAGATTTGAACAGGTTCCATGTTTCAACAGCTGTTATAACACTGTATATACTTTGTTATAAGTGAAAACAACACAGAACTAGAAGAGCTCATCAACAAGAAGTAGCTTTTTTCTGCACATTCTGGTGATATAAAAGCGATTATCCATGTTGGCCATTCTCACAAAAATCTAAAATGTCCCACAAACATTTATTGTCCTATCCGTAGTTTGGTCCTGATCTGCGTATGTGACATCATCGCATCGCAAGTTTGCTCCCTCCAACGCTTGTTAAAATGCACCTTCACTTCGCCTTCTCTCTCCTTCACCTCCCCTCACCTTCTGTTGGTCGCGAGCTCGGCTAACAGTGTACCGCTGGAGTGTTTCATGTAAATGCGCTCGCTCCTTGCTCAGATGACTGGTATCAGCTCTGCCACACAGGGATATCCAATTCAATTACAGAGCTCCAGAGAGGCAGAGCTGAGGGGGTATGTCTGGAGGGGACACTCACCCAAGCCCCTCTGATCCATCAGGAAACCAAGGCTTACCGCGTCCGCCATGACAACCGTATCTCCCATAGCGATGACACGTCTCACTTTGATCTCTTCAAAGCCCACGCCGACATGTGACCCAATTCAAATGAGTGGGTAATGTGGAGCACTGTCACGGCGGACTCCCGATGAGGGCTAGGTGTGAACGCAAGCGAGTGGACCGTGGACGCTGCTTTGATGGATAATATACACATACAACATACAATCTATCTGTTCTATTTATCCTACTCCACCTTAACCTACACACTTCTCCAACACGTTATGAAGATGTGAGTCCCGTCACTGTTGAATCGCCTCAATATCAGATGGGCGTGACTGACAGGTGGATTAGCCAATCAGTGACACACAAAGCCCATCCATATCAAAACAAATATGGCTGCTTATGTGGAAAAACGAGGGAGAAAAATTATCATAGGGGTCTGAAAAATGCTGCAAATGTCTACAGAATAAATGAGTAAAGCGCTAAACTGCTAATCTGAGGTGAGACAAATGAGATTTTGTTCAAAATGACAAGTGACCAATGAGCTTTTTCGTTTCACATGAGTCATTGAAATAAACAAATCTGATTGCACGGCCGTGTTGATGGAGGGAGTGGTGACTGGACTGCTATCTCTCTGTATAAAAAATATAAAATAAAATACAGATATCATGCCAGGCAACATTTTGACAGTAATGCAGACCAATTAGAAGTGATATAAGTCATAGGTTTGAGTTCATATTATGACTATGTGCAGAGAAAAACTGTTGGTATTGGGTCAGCAGTAGCTCAGTTGAGTGTTTGTCCACTGATCTGAAGGTTAGTGGTTGGTTATGGTCCCACTCTCGATGTAAACGTCTTTGGTATATCAATCTCCATGCACAATGTTCCGAAGTATGGTTTTAACTTTTTATTTTCACGAGTCATGCAGATGAAGAGCCGCTACCATAAAGTTAACCATTGCTGCTTAAATATCCGACTAAGGATCTTTGCATAAAAACAGAGCGATAACAATATTTACATTAACGATTACGATAATTATTAAAGTTGTAGACAGTTTAATTTAGTCATGTTCTGGATATGAATAATTATAATTTAAATATTAAGAATAGATTCTAGGTTTAAAGAACTGTAAGAATTGTACTTTGTTATAAGTGAAAAGGATACCGATGTAGAAGTGATCATCAAGAAGAAGTAGCTTTTTCTGCACATTCTGGTGATATAAAAGTTATTATATTCGGTAGAGCAGTCGGATCCTCTGACTCCAGCTCCCTCAGATGTCTGCTGTCATTGTGTTCTTGGGCAAGACACTTAACCCACCTCGCCACAAGTGTCTGTGTACACTGTTGTATGAATGTGTGTGTGAATGGGTGAGTGGTTCCTTAATGTAAAGTGTTTTGAGAGGCATGAAAGTGGAAAAGCGCTATGTAAAAATGTGAACATTTTACCATTTTGTTAAAATGTATAGGGCTAGACTGTTCGGAATATATATTTTTTATGATATGTATTTTCAAATTCCCTCTGAAAAGATACAATAATCTAAATAATTGATATCTATGGTGCCTATGAGCATGTGTGGTTGTATTGTACATGTGTGATGCTGTGTGTGTGGGTCAGGGAGTCAGCAGACTGCAGATGGAAACTGGCTTTTTCTCTATAATCTGATATGGAACATCTCTGTTTTTATGATCTTATTATCTCTGAACATTGTCCCTTCAAATAAAGCCTAAAGTAAAGTATTACCCTGCCCAAACTTTACAGAGTGGATTCAAACCTCATCCAATTCCAGACTTGTTACTTAGCCCACACTTTGTCCACATTTCACTCATTTCACTTCAGCGATGAGAAGCTTCAGTTCCTGTCTGTTGGTTTGCGCTAAATAGAGTGTAAAATCTTGTATTGTCAGGCAGCTCTTGTAATAGGATAGCCCTTAAAGTATCGACAGCTGTGTCAGGGATCAGACCAGACCAGTGGCTGTGAAGGAGCTGTGGTCAGCGGAGGAAAACGACGCCTATTATGATCCAGTACTGCAGGCTAGTGCTGCTGCGGAGCTTCACCTTGGTCTGACTTTGGTTAAAGATCGATGACAGAGATAACGCGCCCGACTCCATATTTTTAATTGAGAACCATAGCGACCTTGCTCACCTGATTGCAAATGCCAGGAGCGAGCAAAGCAAGAGAGAAAAGAGAGAATTAGGCCAAGGTTATGGGAAAAGTGGAATTCATTTAGCAAGAGCGAGAATAGAATACAACCAATACTTTTAGAGAGTTAAATTTGCACTTATCCAAGTTCATGTTTTGTTCATCAGAGGTGCCTGGAATTGGGGAGACAGTAGTTCAGTTTGTAGAGTGTTTGTACAGTGATCCAAAGGTTGGCGGTTGAAGTCCCACTAAACGTAAACATCATTGGTTGAACGGTCTGATCCACTGATTGGCGACGCGATTCCAGCTCCCACAGATGAATACTGTTGTTGTGTCCTTGTACAAGACACTTAACACCTCGCCCCCAGTGTCTGTGTGCACTGATGTATGAATCTGTGTGTAAATGGGTGAGTGGTTCCTTGATGTAAAGTGCTTTGAGTGTCTTGAAGGTGGAAAAGCGTTATATAAAAATGTTGACTACCAATTGTCATGCTAATCATAAACACCTCCTATAATTTATATGAATAAATGTATCTCCAACATTGCTAAGCAGAGTATCACTTGCATTTAGGGTCTGAGGGGCGACAGTTTCCCAATGCAAAGTGAATTGGAGCCAGAGTCAATGGAGCTGGAACCGCGCCCATTCTCACTTCCTGTTTGGAACGCGGCAGCTAGCAGATTAGCCACATCCATTTATATATACAGTACATACAATTTAGACATTAATCGTTGTTTTGTCCTGATTTAGTCCTGTTTTAATCCTAGCTTTATCCTTTAATGTGTTGCATGTCTTGCTCAAGGACACAACTACAGTTTGCAATAGAAAGAGTGGTGCATTCAAAACCCCATTGTCTGGTTAGCGGATAGTAACACAATACTCTGCAACAGTATGAAGAACAGTACACTTTGATTCTCATGCCGTTTATGTTTTTACATCGCTACGCTTCACACGTTTTTTCCATTCTTTCAAATACGTCCTCTCTGAACGAACATGAAACGCTTCTGCTTTATGAAACACAGCCGGCTGAATCCATCTTCAAATATATATAAACCCTTTGTGTTATATAATATACCATTTTTCAGTTTACATTTCTACCACTGGCCTATCAACAAGGGCTTGTTATCTCCACCACATGTGTGACCTCCCCGCTGAAGCTAACCCCACTATAGCTGGGTAACACCAGATTGAAATTCCTGTGCCAAATTGTTACCAAATGCTTCCTATCTCTCTCGCTCTCTCTCCTTCATTTAATACATAATGGCTAGCGTTTATTAGCCCCCGAGCTAATTTAGTTCATCGGTAATGGCCGCTTAGCTTTGAATAACATCTTGTGTGGTAGCGTTTGGGTGAGTAATGGTGGCAATTGTGTTCCGTAGCATTTTAGCTCGGGGGGATGTTGTGCATGAGCATATTAGCATGTTGGCACATAGTTAACATTGAAACGGGTTATTATGGCTTCCTAATTGCATCGCCCTTGACCTACATCGTTAGTCCACGTCGTATGCATAATCACACTGTCATGATATGCCCAGAGCTACAGCCACGGAGCAGTTGAATTGGCTTATCGCTTATTATATACATGCAGTTCATTTGGTTTGTGTTATTTAGAATTCAGGAATGAAATGGGCGGCTCCTCGACATGTGTATATAGGAGATTAGTAGTTAAAAGTTAGTACTACAGATGGGTACAGAGACTCAAAGGGCGTAAGTGGAATTGCTGCGGAAATCCTGTTATTTATTTTGGTGAGAACAAACATGCTCGCCTCGCAAATCTAGACTGTGTATCTCTGTGTTCTTGATACAGATTGATATCAGTCTGGTCCCCATGTCCCTCAAGCCTCTCTTTCAGTGACACATGTGAAACGAAGGAGCTCATTGGTCACCTATGATTTACAAATAAAATCAAGTTGATGTAAGTACCGGTAAGTATTTTATTCGGTCATTACATCAAAATCAAACATTAATCAACTTGCATAAGGCTGTACATAACATCTCTATCATGACCGACAGGTTTTAGGCTGAGGTAAAAATGACTTATAATGCCTAACGCTATTTAATAATAACACACAAGAAAAGTTCCAAGAAAAGCAGCATCAATTCTACAACATATGACTCAATATGTAAACAAAAGAAAAACTACAAACCACAGCAGTTCACATGAATCATTCCTGAGTCCTGTAATTTTCAAAAAGTAATGTTTTATTCCTCTTTTTAAATGCTTCTGTTGTGTAGAAGCTTTTAAATTTATCATCAAGGGGTGACATTATCATCAATGTCACCTCAGATTAACAGTTAAATGCTTGGCTCGATAATTTGGCGGAAATTTGAAACGTTTTTCAACCCTCTGTGATGTTTCCCTTTATTATTTCTGATACAGACAGACCGTGCTTGTCCCTGATTGGCTAATCCACCTGTCAATCACGGCCATCTGAAAACAGGGAGATTCACTGCTGACCAGACTCAAATCTTCGTAAAGTGTTGACGAAGTGTGTATTCTGGATCCCAGGCAACACATATGCCACAACAATATGGCCTCCAAAAACATAACGTCTAATTCAAATTAAGATTCAGTCATTTCTAACTGTTTGCTCTAATCGCTTTTTGATCGAGGTTCACAGCCAATCCTCTGTCTGACTGGAGTTCAGACTGTGGAAGGAAACCAAGGAACTATTTTGTGTGTGTTAAATGCCAGTGGTTAATGTTCAGTAAATTGAAAGCCTTGTTTGTTTTTTGGCAAAGAAAAAACATCCCTGTGATCGATCAATACAAGGGAAAAAAAAAAAAAAGTTGCATTGCTCAAGTCAAGTCTTATCGCTTAACACTTGATCTTGTTATCAGAGCATAACAGCATATAGCATCAAGAAAGGTTAGTTTAAACAGTTTTAACATTACTTCTATTGGGTATTTAAGAGGGTATTTTACTTCTATGGGTTATTAAAGAGAGGGTATTTTACTTCTTTGGGGTATTAAAGAGAGGGTATTTTACTTCAGAGGGTATTTAACACATAACATATTTAGATCACCGTGTTACCTTTTATTGTTTTGAAATTGCTCTATTCGCACAAAACAATATATGTTTTGTTTGTTTTTAACACTTTTGAGTCTCCCTTTGCTCTCTGCTCTAAGTCACTCCCCCTTCAGAGCACTATCACATCACAATCAGCGTGTACCCCGTTAATGAAACTACTGCACATCACATTGGGTTTGTCAAGTTGCTGTGTACACTTTTGTATCATGTTTTTGTATATTTATGGAGAATTGTCGTATGGGAGCGTCGTGACGTAGACTTGTGGGCGGAGCTTTGGTCAGAATCTTGCTGCTAACCGTAAAGAGGGTTTGAACAAGGCCCGGGAGAGATCACTAAATTAGTAAAACACACACAGATGACATCTCAAATCCTCCTCAGTCATGTTTTTGAAATAGGGAAATAGTGTTATAACAACAACTCCAAAAAATGATTTTCGGATAATACCCCGTCTTTAATGAGAAAATAAATTCGTTCTTGATTACATATTAAAGTACATTTTTCGTTTGCCTTTGTTTTAAATAATGAGATTCATGCTGTTTTAAACTGTAGATCACATTGTACAATTGAAGATGTACTCACTGCCAGCGTCACTGTGTGCTTTCAGCTTCCTCCGCTCACATGTCTCTCATATTCATCTTAATTAACACTCTGCAAATGTGTAAATGAGCCATGACTAATGTTCCTACTGTGGCTTAATGCATGATCAGGATGACAAATTAAAGATGGCCACCCAACACTACACTTCTTTACCTGCTGCCAATCATTTACATTTAAAGTACAGAAATATAGACATGTTTAAAAGCTACACTATCTATAGCACAACTTCAGCTGACCAAAGTACTTCACATGAAAGTCAACAAAAAACAAATATACAGATAACACGATATATAGGAAAACAACAATAAAACACCAATACATCCTAAATGCCAGGGAGAAGAGGTGGGTTTTCAATCTAGACTTAAATCAGGCCTATTCTGCCAAATGGACTTTTCAGAGCTTTTAACCATGTTAGAGTTGTTTCCTTCTCATTTACCCTATGAAGTTGCATTTGGAGTGATTCTTGCATGTTTGAGTGATCTTTAATCACTTTTTTTCAAGACGCCATTTTGCCGGTCAACCCGTTTTCACCTCCACTGGTACACGCCCACTGTGACAATCGATGATACACGTAGGATTCAGCAGCGTCAAGTAGTCATTTTGGTACGAATGACTACTCACTCGGAAAAAAAAAAATATCCAGTGCTCGCTATTGTAACGTGCAGCTGTCCATAGGAGGAGCCGACTCTTTGTTGAGATGACGTTTACGGCGACGTCAGCTCCCATCGTTCACCACCTTTTACAACCCAAACTGTCTACGGTCAGGGAAGTAACAAAAAACAGATGGAAAAATGGTCAAATAAATAAGTAATTTAATGAACAGGAATGTAAAAGGCAAACTAAACCAAAGTGATATAACATATTCAAACAAACAAAAGAGTAACAAAGAGGTCTTATCTAAGAAACTAAGAAATTCAAACACACACACAAAGCATACGACTGATACTGTAAAATGGAAAGAGCATAAGGTCTGGGGCTGTAACACCGCCGTTTTCTTGCTTCTTTATTAAGTCATTTTAGATGAATAATGCAATTTAAAATGAGCAAATTATAACATAATGACCCACGGGTGTCATAGATTATAACTATAGAGCACACACAACTACAAGTCTTGTTTAAAGTCTTCTTTAAACTGAGATAGATTATTTTAACGTCATATTAAGGATCATTCCAGGCAATAACATCACTATGGAGACACCCTTGATCAGAAAAGTTTTAACCAACACTTCTTATTCTTTTCAATCATTTGAAAATACAAATTATATCTACAGTGTTACTAACAAAAGGTTCATTTTAGTCTCATCCCCTGCTCCGCTCTCGTGTGTCCATCTCATTGTGTACAAAGTTGTAAAATTCAGTCCAACTTTACAAACGTCATTCCCAATCCCGCTATGTCAAATTCCAACAAATTCTTTCTGGACCCATTCTTTCTACTACTGCACACTATTCAACACTCTGATTGTCTCCTTCTAAACCCACTCATAACCTTCTGTGGAAAAAAAAGAAAAAAATCATCATATGAAGGCCATGTGCAAATGGAATATGGGTTTGGGTTTTGTTATTAAAAGTTGTTAATTCACTGCACCATTACAGTGCTTTCACCCAGCTTTAATTATGGTACACTTGCACAGAATAATACCCATGTCTCACAATGAATAGTTCTCATTCAGCTTCTCAATGTGTCAGCACGGTTAGCCGAGTCAATGGCAGCTCAAACGGCAGAATTAATTAATATCAATGTGCAGCAGAGCGAGTTTCAATTTACAAGGTGAAAAGGAATTAAGAATCAAAAGGTGAAGCGGCTTCCACAGCGCGCCGTGTCGTACTGGGTCACGCTGTTGTTTCTGATGTGGAAAATAAACCTTACCTGTCATTAGTTTACGGGAGATGAATGGCGTTATCCAATCTCCTTTTGTGTGAAGAAGTGTAAGGGTAAAATAGGTTCTGTGCAAGTTGTGTAAAAATGTTTTGGTGTACTGTATGTGAATCGAAGTAGGAAAACTGTAGCCCGTTTCTCTGTAACTGCTGCTGTCATTTTGGTCTTAGAATATTCATATTAACCCGCTCTACATAAACCTAGTGTTGTTATTTCGCTATTGTGTCCGTAAATCAAGATATGAACATTAGTAAGAGACAAAGTAGCTGCCTTCTTTCCCTGAGGTCACTCCAGCTTGCATTATTTTCTAACTTCTACGACTTCTTCTGTTTAAGATCTGCTTGTATAATTAATGCGTCCGCAGTTGCTCTTATACTTATACGAGATACCTATATGAGCTCCGCCACCTTTTTCCCAACTTAGAGAATTGTAATTTTTTGCCTGAATGTTCCACAGTATGACATTGGATGTATCTGACTTACATTTGTCATTTTACTTCAAAAATACTTGAAGAAATCTGCGTTCTTCCTGTAACTGACCTCATTTCTCCACGGAGATGACCTATAACTTGGAGACATTGTCATTGCCACTGTAAATGCCGTGCTGTGGAATGTTCTAAGCAATACCATCTCCACGGAGACAAGCATGGACCCTCCACTAGAAAAGTTGCATATTGCATCTTTAGTTAAAAAATCTCAAACAAAATGGTGACGCAACGCTTTGATCTTATGACAACGTTACATGATCATTACCTTTACGTTGGGTTCGGTTACAGCTGTATTTCAGATAGTACTGCCCATAATTACACCTATAATTACTCAGAAGTTGCAGTGCTTTGAAATGAAAACAAGTAGATACTTTAGCCCGCACAAAACAGCTGAACTTCTCCTACTTGAAATTCCAGCAAAGCCTTTTTTTTTTTTATTATTCCAGTGACTTCAGTAGAACTTGTTTATCCGAACTTTCTGAACTGCAAAGAATGGAATTTTCTCATTTACAGCGACTTGGCACCTTTCTAGCCTTTGTGCCTTTTGGCCTGGGGACTCATTGTTGGCGCGACAATAGATCTGCCTGGCTGCTCTGTGCCCCTGTACCTTAGTCCAGATTACCTCTCAGGGATTGGACCCCCACACAGTCTGGCCAGCTCCCCTCTCCTCTCTACACATGTGCGCCTGTGTGTGCTGCTGCTGTTTCTCCTGCTTGTGCCAACTAGGGCTCGCTTCAAAGAGAAAGAAAACAATGAGATTATTTGCCAAACGCTCGAGACACTTCAAAAAAAAAAAGCTTTCCAAGACTGGCAATTATGTTGTGAGTGTATTTACAGCTTATGTCTGTGAGCTGGAAAAGAAGAGCAGTAATTACACTCTAGATATTCTGTGTTTGGCAAAGTCCACCATTACCTGATGTTTAATGTCTTAAAAGTGTGAAAAACAGATGATGCTATTCCTCGCTTTCCTTATGCATTCTGAGCATCCTAATTACTCACCATGATGAGTTTATAAGTGTAAGTGAATGAAACAAAACACATCTGCAGGTATGTTTGTGATGAGGAAACAACATTATAACATAGATCAGAAAGCTGTGTAATATGGGCACTTGAACAGTATTTTAGAGTCCTTTGGTTCAGAGGTCAGAGGTTAAAGGTTAGAGTCTGGTGTTTGTTTAGGTAAATTGGGTACAGGCTTTAACTGGATATAAAAGTATAAATAAATGCATCTATTTGTGTCTGGAGTGTTGAGTTTCAGGCGCAAGTGTCGATCTTTCAGACACTATAACAGAGTTTGCAGTCACGGTAAAGGTAACGGCAACAACTAGCATGATAAAAAATGTTTATTATTGCAAGCAGATGTCACACAACAGTCTCGTTTTGACCTCAAGAGCTTCTTTTTTAATATATCTGCACTGGGGAAAGAACTTTTTTTCCCCAACTACATAAAAAGAACAATACAGCCACTTCAATCTCTCTTGTGTTTTGTCCCATCTACAGAAGTGAGGTTTGTCTATTGGTTTTGTTGCAGATATGAGATGAGAGCAGCCCACCCAGCACCTGTAAGCACAAACAGCAGGTAGTGAAATAATGGCTGTGGCCTTGTAGGAGCCGCTGAAAAGCTCTTTGCTTTAAATGGAGCTGAGCAAGTGGAACAGAAGGATCTGGTGACCTCTGACTTGTGCTGCAGCGCTGTATTAATCCTGGATTAATCCCCCTCCCCTGTGTGCGGCGTTCTGTACACGAGGCTACTGTAAGATGGAGGGGCTGGACGGTGCTGTCGATGGCTTTGCCGGCTAACTTCACCACATAACATGCATCTCTTCGTGTACTTTTAAAGAAGAATCATTTAAACATTCAGGTTATGCTAAATCAACTTGCATGATATGAGCTTCTAACTGTGACATGGTGTTCTCTAATCATTATTTCACTCAACGTTGTACTTATCTTGAGTCACGCCTGTTTGAATAATCCTGTATGCAATCTCTTCCTTCACAATTACACATCTGGGGGTTGAGTATTCAGAAAATGTCTGTTTTCACCAGACTGTATGTTTAAAGATGGACATATCTAACCTGTTAGCTGCCTCGTTCCAAATAGGAAGTGAGCATAGGTGCGCTTCCAGCTCCATCGACTCTGACTTCAATTCACTTTACATTGAAAAACTATGGCCCCTCTCACTGTAGCTCCTGTCAAGCTCGTCATTCTGGCCTTAAAATGTTCGTATTAACTCGCTCTACATGATCTTTGTATTTTTATTTTGCTATTGTGTCCATGAATAAAGATATGAACAAAATAACAGACAGTGGTGCGGGCGGGAAGGGGCGTTACCTTTAACAGCCTCGCTTCAGATTGCCTCTATGATACTCGCAATCAGAATTCCAAATATGGAACTTGGCTCCAAAATCGCCTCAGTAACTGTTAGCCTCGATGAGCTTCATTTGACTGGAGCTGAACGTTATGGGTGACGTCACACTCAGTTAGTCGACTTCTTCATACAGTCTGTGGTTTTCACCTATCCCCGCCTTTTTCCTGATTGATTTCAGCAAGATTGATAAATGTGTTCAGACTGCTACACTAATCGATCTTAAGTTAGTGCTTCCCTATTGCGTTTTTAAAGGACTTGCTTAATGCTGTAACATCTCAACCACAAGAGGCTGAGGTGGCGGGGTACGCTCGGGACAATGGCAAAACAGATCAATCACTGCCCTAGCTCTTGTGGTACATGTAATGATCTGAGTAGCAGCCAAATAGCTTCTGTTCCACTGATAACCCATTAAACGATCTATAATCAATCTGAAAAGACCCACCCTTTTTTTTAAACTTGTATATTATCTGATAAAGACACCAGTGTTTTCCAAAACTTGATACTTTACGTTATCATTATCATGCATCGCTTGTCCTCACATCACATTAACTTCCCCCAAATGGAGTCCTCGAAATAACTCCGCTCTCCCTCGAGAATTTTTGCATATTTCCAAATGCAAAACCTGACCTTCAAACTGCGTATATGTCTTTAGGTGCACTGCCCAATTTCTACAGCTCCTGCATTCTTAGACAAACGCCCACCATTCGCCCTATCACAGCCTCTAGGAAACGATGTCCCTGACTGCTAGCAAAGGAACACAGGTGTCATAACAACCAGAACAAAGCACATAGATACCTGCAGCCCTACAGCCACTCTCCGACATCACATTCACACCTAACTCTTTTGGCGAATAACTAGACACTTGGTCATCCTGACAACTTTGTGCTGCCGGATCAATTGCACCTAGAAGCGAAAAAAAAAAAAAAAAAAAAAAAGTAAAAAAGTCCAAGGGTAACTGCTACAGATATCTGAAGCTGCTTATCAACAAGGTGCAATAGAGCGAGACATGGCGACGCTGACCTTTGACCCGCCTGTAATGTGTTGGCGCGCACGCTGAAATGAGCTCTTGTTACTGGTGGGATGGAGAAAGCGAAGGGGGCGGCAGCCAGGCAGGTCGTCACTAGGACTTTCATTTGTGAACAATACAAAAGGGCCAGATCTAGCGCCGTGCCCTGACAGAGGTCGTAACGCTGCTTTTGAATGACTGAAATATAATGATGTAATGCAAGGAAATTACATGTTGATGAGTTAATAACATAATGTACATTTATGTTTGTTTGCCTATGCATGCTAGTTAGCTCACTATGTCTCACAGTCACTTTTATTAAAACTGTACAATTTTAAATAAACAACCTATTAAAATTCAAATTAATTAAAGGCTACCCTTTTTATGTAGAATATATTAAAAAAAAAACTACAGTTTGTAGTGTTGTTTTAATATGTACTATACCTCAAAATTAGCATTAGCGTTAATATTAGTGTTAACGTTAAGAAGTGTTCAGTATGGTGAAGTATTCATTTTATTTGTGTAGTGTTTAACATGTTGCCGGTGACTTCCAGTCGCAGCTTCCTGTCCACTGACTCATCTTTAAATATGTATTGTATCCATAGAGATCAGATTGGGCAGGAAGTAGTGACGCTAACAGGGAGGTTACCAGGCACTGTCTTGCACAGAGCCTATTATCTTAACTCTTGGTACTTGTTATAAGCTTGGTTTTTCATGTCTGTCTCCCTCTGTTGGCCATAGAGGGGAGTGGACTATGTCGAAATGGTCAGTTAGCAGCAATTACACATGATGCTAATATACAGTATAATTGGCAAGTTACTGATTGATAAATAACGGACTTTAGGCTTTGTGAACGATACAAAGGCGACATCTCAAACACTGTGCTCTACAGAAATCATAATGCTGTTTGTGATATGATGTGACATAATGTTGGATCATTTAACGTTGGTGAATTAACAACAGAATATATGTAGTTTTTCTTTACCTTTTGAATGTAAAGAGTATTGTTGCTTGTTGTCAATGTAATAGAACTCTGTACCCAAAATGCATAGCCTGAGTACTAATTTTGAGTACTGTATTCTGGTACAGATACATTTTCATTTCGTGGTACTCAGAATACAGTTACTTTCCTAAAAAAAAAAAGAATGCTTGGGGGCACTTAATCATGAAATTTTAAACATAAAAACACACACACACACACACACACACACACAAACACAACAAACAAAGCAACAAAAAAATAACACTGTTTGTAATTATATGTCACGCTATAATATAATGTGACTTGGTGTAAAAGTATCCCAAGTATTCAGAATGCAGTACTCTGATTGGACCATGTATCGCAATACTCTAATCTGTAACTAAATACATTCTTAAAGTATTCTTTGGATCAATGGTTTTTGTCCTGTCATTGGTTAGAGCTTGATTTTGCGTCTGTCCCCCTCTGCTGGTCGTAGAGGGGAGTGGAGCATGTTGAAATAGTCAATTAGCAGCACAGTAATTACACGCGTGATGCTAACAGATAAGTGGCTCATAGTGTCTGTCGAAGATATTGACTGATATTTCATCTTATAATGAGCTTTAGTTTTGGATGCATTCCTCATTGAAAAAAACATTGAGATGACATTTACAACTGTCTTTCATACTTAATGTGCCGTTAATCTGTTTACTGCAAGCGGCTTTGTGCATAGAAATGTCTGTGTAATCCCTGTCATTCAGGTAGGTTCCATTTCAAAATGAATTTTAATTCTGTTAAATGGACAAAGGCTTTGGAAAGACGTAGAAATAGACAGGGGAAATGAATTTATGGATACCGCGGAGAAACAAATATATCACGATTCATTTACATGTGGCTTCAAACTTCACAAGAGTCACTGCAACTATCAGCTGAACATCTGCTTTGATTGGTTAAATCCACCTGTCACTTGAGCGTGATGGAGACGGACCAACAGTTAGCATAAAAGATCTCAAAAAAGGTCTGATATTGTTCTCTTTATATCTCTATAGACAGTTATCATTTGCCCATGTCAGTTCTTCAGTAGGAGTTATGAAGCATGGAGATATATGCTAAAGGTCCTATATTACACAAAATAGACTCTTGTGAGCTTCAAATCATGTTATAATACAGTTTCGTCCTCAAAAACACACCTGGAGTTATGTTTTTTTTCATTCACACATGTTTGAGTAACACTTTATTATTAGTCTGTCTACATCTCCAAAGCTCAAAATTGTCTGTTCCACCTTGTGACCTCATGAACAGTCATTTTCAAGTTAACAGCTCCTTTTTACCTTTAGTTCAGTAGAGATTTGAAATTCCAGGACTGACATTATCCAAATGATTCTAGTGAAGGTGTATGGAATTTAAAAACACAGTGGAGCACTTTCTATATTACCACATAATGACATCACAAGGTGGAACAGAGTGTTTTCTGTTTGAGAGAAGAACTCAGCCTAAATTTGCAGTCTTACACATGTGCGAATGAAACAAAACACAACTCCAGGTGTTTGTGATGGGGAAACATCATTATAACATAGATCAGAAAATAGCGTCTTACAGTATAGGTCCTTTAATGGCCTAAGATGAGCATGCAACGAATCAAAAAGGAACCATTATCTATCATTGCAGGGTAAAAAGATGGGAAGAAACGCCCTGAATTATGATTACATCCAGAACTTTTATTGTCTGACACAAACTTGAGTGTTAGATCCAGTCTCTACAGCAGAAGTTTGTATATTGCTCTGGTGTTCTGAGGCGACCTCTTCACCATACTGCGATCCTCCATAGTGTCGACCCTGCATTCATTCCTCACCTCGACTGTTCCAATATGCAGCTCCACATAAGAAAATAAAAAATAAAAGAGAAGAAGCACTCCGAGCCTTGACCCCGGCTTTTCAATAAGCTCTCTCGCTCAAGTCAGCACCTCGCTCGCTCCTCTGTGCCACAAAACCAAGGTTAGCATCTGATTGTGAGGCACTGTGATTTATCAGAACAAGCACAGCTCCATTTTAAGCCAGTGGGGAGTTGAGCACTTTGTTTGAACTTAAAAAAAACTCATAGATAAGCATTACCTCGCCGTCTCTAAGGATGCTAAAACGGTAGGACGCTAAAAAGGAATTTTAAATGAAGATTGACGCAACCCTCTCGCTCTCGTCTCCGCTTTGAGGAACACGTAGCCATGTTGTTTGCTATTTCGCTAAGATGCCTGCTCGCGTTTGCCTAGTCAATTCTTGTTTGCTTTGTTAATTAATATAAAGTCGGGAGGTGAGAAGGAAACCCGGCTCGGAGCTTATTGAGGATTCAGTCCACATTAGAAAGACGAGAGCACAAATATTCCACAGCGTAGCAGATGTTCAAGGTGTATTTGCTCAGCTGCGTCTGACAAACAGAAGTGAGCAGGTAGAGCCGGCTCGTCAGGCGTTACTAAAATCTCATTTAGCTCTGATACGGAGGGCACCGGAGGAAAAACACCGCTGCAAATCTGCGCTAAGGAAGTTGGGGTATTTAAGATGGCTTCCTGCGTTAGTCCTCGTGGATGCTGACGTGTGGAATTGCTAAGAATCGAATAAAGACAACTAAGATAATTTTATCGGACGTGCGACATTTATTTTTGTATAAATGAAAAGAAATGATATAACAACTCTTGAGATTTGGTGATGCTAATGTAATACAGATGAAAAGTAGTCTGCATGGTGCATTTACACACATATTAATGAATATGCACTGCCCCATAGTTAGTACATAAACATTGTAAGGTATTTTCTAGCAGTGCAGCACTACATCAAATTGGTATCTTGATTTACTAATGGTAAGCTAAATAACTCATGGGGGATCACCAAGACGCTATGGAGACCAGCAAGGGCTTAGAAGGACGTGTGAACAATACAATAACAGCGATGTTCTGGTCATTTTGGTTAAAGCCACATCTCAGGAATGTGTATCCCCCGCTTTGAGAGGATTATAAAACAGTCACCTTGTTCGACCCTGTCTAACGTTTCTTAATGTGTAACACCATACAGACCAGAAGAGGACCCACCTTACACAAAGACACATTGAGAGACACTATAAAAGTTGTCAACATGCACATCTCAGGACTCTCTTCCTATCCTTTTTGGAGAGTCTGTTGCTTCGTTGTTCACTTGTGGAACTCATTAAAACCCTTTTGACTTTATATTTCAGTCTCTTTACTCTTTGACGCTTACGCCAGAAACAAATGTTCTTACAACATAATTACCAAAGAACCAAAGATTTTGCCTATATGTTTTGTTATGTGTGGTTCTCATAAAAAACAAAACAAAACATAAAACATGTGGTAAATGGTCACTTTTCCACATTCTAGACCTTTACATCAAGGAAACACTCACCCATTCATACACATTCAACAACATTCATCTGTGGGAGCTGGAATCGCACCGCCAACCTGTGGGTCAGTGGATCTTCGTCAGTTACATTTGAACAGCGTCTCTGCACTGATTATATAAAAACTATTTGATTAGACGTATAATATTTATGAACAGAACTCGTCGGTGTAAACACATCCGCACAGCTTTAGTCCTGAGGCGTGATGTTCCCCAGCAGCAGCACAAATACACTTTTATAAACTATAAAAGTTCATAATGAAGCAGTGGGCCTGTGTTCAAATGGAGAGATAATACAGCACTTAGCGCTCTCCTGAGAAGCTCCATGTTAAGAGCCTGTCTCAAATTTGATGTACTCCTTTTGCAGCACCGAATTTATTTATACAACAAAATGTGCTTAGGCGTTTTCAAACTGCAAAATGCTTGAGGGTCACAATAACACGCTTTTGAGCTTCAAATTGTCCTTCTTTATACAAAAGATAAAAATGTACTCGGTTTGGCATTTTTGTCTCTGAGGAAAAGTGGAAAAACATAAACGACTATTGACTATAGCAAAATTACCTCAACACAGAATAATGCAGTGATCCAGCCTTTTTCAGTTACAGTCTCTGCAGCGACGTACCTGCAGATGCACAATTTCAACCGATACCAAAAAATGGAAATAGTCGTCTATATATTTCCCATTAACACAATTAACATTATAACCAAACAGATCCAAATGTGCTTATGTTGTTTATGCTTCAAGTTATTACAGAGCAGCCAGCAAAAGGTCTTTCTTCCATGTATATATAGATGGACATGGCTAACCTGCTAGCCACTGCATTTCAGATACGAAGTGATCATGCGCGCACTTCCAGCTCCATCAACTCTGGCTCTAATTCACTTTACACTGGAAAACCGTTGCCCCTCTCTCTGTAACTGCTGCTGTCAGACTCATCATTTTGGTCTTAAAATGTTCGTATTAACCCGCTCTACATGATCCTGGTGTATTTATTTCGCTATTGTGTACGTAACATGTTCTTTTCCCGAGGTTGCTCCCGCTAGCGTTAGCAACAGGTTTGATTGGCAGCATTGCTAAGCGCCCGTTCCCGCCTAAACCAGCGGTGGGGGCGGGAAGGGGCGTTACCTTCAACATCCTCGCTCCAGATTGGCTTTTTGGTTGCTATGATGAGCTTGGCTAGTAGTTTGGGTCACACATCGTCCACTTCTTTAGTCCATTTCTTTACACAGTCTATCCTCACTAAACACATTTGTATCTCAAACATGAAAACTGTCTCTCCACAGACTGAGAATGTCCTTTGTCCCTCGAGTCATCACACTGCACAACTCTCTGACCTGCGCAAGACTTTTTTATGTGTCAAGTTTAAGAACGAGTTTTTATGCTCATTCAGTGATTTATTTTTGTAATGATTGGATGCTGTTTTCTGTATGGAAGCAGCTGCTCGCTTTGAAATTTCCTTGGGGATTAATAAAGTTTACATCTATCTATCCTGGAAAAAATATATGCGATCTGGCAGTTGTCTTCTGGATTCGCTCCAATATCTGATTTGGCTCTATCCCTAATTGCAATACACTTTTCTCTATGTATTCTGAAGCTAAACAGTTCCCATATTTATGCATTTATGAGTAGAAACAAATATGATGTAACTGTGTTTTGTCATAAATCTTTTCATGGCCATTCTCAAAGGTGCTTGTACCATGAGCTCCACACATGGATCGATGTTCTTGTATTAACCCCAGGCAGGCGTGTGCAGCCCGTATGTGTTACAGTATTTTAAAATGCGCACAGCAGCTGATATGAAACAGTATGGATTATTTAGAATGGCTCTTTCTATAGTAAAAGCTGAAGAATCGGTTCTGAATGTGAAATGTGAAAGCTTGAGGTTTGTGTGAGGATTTTAAACGGTGTGTTGTGTTGATAAAAACGTTGTGCAGATGGGTCAGTATGGTGATCACAGAGATTCAAGCTACATCAGGTCTGCTTCACTGTCATATATCTACCGCGTTGTATTGTTTAACTGATTTCCTCTCTGTATTTATAATGTTGAATGCCTCTGAAATCGAGAACACTTTGGAGTCCAATGAGCTTCATCTGGTCTTCCATTAATGTATTTTTTTTTAAGATTCTTTTTCCAGACCAAGGTTTAGTTTGTTTTCATCCCTGACAGTTTGGAGTGCTCACTAGCGCTATTCCTCAGAGTGGTCACGTGATGTTACTGCGACGTGTCCGGTCAGCTGATTTAAACAGGTTTTGGCGCTATCTTCCTATCTGTGAAAACACGATGGGACTTTAAAACGAGATCAGGGGGCTTTTTTACTCTCACACACCTGGGATACTGTCCTGAAGAAGCCGGACTGCAGATGGTGCTGTTGTCCTGCCTCCACTGGTAGGAAGACAAACTGTTGACATCAGCTGACATTACATTAACATCATGTGATCTCTCTGTGGAAGTGCGCTAGTGAGTAGTCCAAACTGTCAGGGATGAATGCACAGATGAATGCTGTTGTTGTGTTCTTGGGCAAGACACTTAACCCACCTCACCCCCAGTGTCTGTGTACACTGGTGTATGAATGTGTGTGTGAATGGGTGAGTGGTTCCTTGATGTAAAGTCCTTTGAGTGTCTTGAAGGTGGAAAAGCGCTATATGAAAGTTTATGAACCAAATAGACAATTGAGGGATATGCTTTGGTTTAGTACAAAAATATATCAATGGGTGAATATAACAGACATGCATAGTTTATTTTATTTTATTTATGTATTTTTATTTCTTTATTTATTTCGAGCACATGTATCGGATTCACTTAAAGCACATTTTACAAACTAATCCTTATATAAGCTCAAAAAGGAGTGGGAAGAAGAAAACTTATTAAATCCCACCCCTATCTTCATTTAAAACATAAATTTAATGCTTTGTTTACGCATCCCATATCCCATAAAGATTTGTTTTGTTTTTTTATATAACATAGCATTTGTTGATTTTGATCGCAAATTTGACACAGATCCTGAAACCCTTAAAAAGATAATCTGTAGCTTCAAAACCTTACATCTTCCAAAGCTCCCTTCAGTTCTCAGTACTTTTCGTAGCTTTCTGTACTGAGACTAAAATGTCTGCGTGTCCTCATTCACTTACAGCGTCCTCATTTTGTCCCTGTGTTTTTGACAAAGTTCCTCCTCTAAACCAAGGTCTTTTAAGGGACACCTGGCATCACTAGCCCTCATTAACATTTCTAAAAGTGATGTCCCGTTTTGCCACTTTTAGCTGTACCTCAAATGCCTCCAATCTGGACTTAAAGGTGCTGTACCTGATTTTTACTGAATCAAAGAATTTTGCTCAACAACAAAAAAAAAAAGGATAATATTCCTTAATGCCTTATATAAAGAGTGACTAGATGGTGAGTCCCATTTGAATAAGTGAAAATAAAGCACATTTGTCCAAGCCTAAAGTGTCAGAGTAAATATTTGAGAGTAACTTAGCTTAAGGCTGTGTACAGTTGCTTGTGTTAGCTAAGCCCGAGCCTTCCTGTCACATTAAGTCTCTCTCCGCTCTATAATCCTGGACTTCTGCGTTTAGCAGCCGGAGCCCGAGCCAGCATCTGACTGAAGAACGTCACCAGCCGAAGGAGAGCTACACTTTTCACTTTTGGTTTGAGGCAAAGAGCAAAGAAAAAGCCGAGTTCTGCCAGTGTCAGATGTATAAGGGCTGTATGGCTAAAGGCTCAAATGTGCTGTTTGGAAAAATAAAACCTTTATCAGAAAGTAATAACGTTTAGACATTCATTAATAGCAGTGTGTATGCTTTAGTGGCTGTCTACAAGGGTGCATTTATGTTCTAATGCAAAAAATAAGAAAAAAGAAAGAGAAAAGAAAATTTCTTATCTGAAAAAAATTAAATAAAAATAATAATCAATAGCAAAAGATGACATTTAAAGCTGAGAATTTCAATGTTGCCTTTTGCCTGAGAATAATCAAGGACTTTGGTAAAGCACAGGTGAAGATGGACCTACAGTGCATTTAAAAACACATAGAATTATATTAAAAATTCTATGTCATAGAGATAAACTGATAGTTTTAAGAAAATGTGATTTTATTGCAATGAAATATGAAAAGTAATGAAAGTATATTTGGAAATATAAAATGGATATTTATCATTCATATTTCAATGGACCCAGGAGCACTAGCTGACTGCATTGCTTTCAGCTAACGGGACCCAAATAAATAAACAAATAAATATTGGTTGGACAATTTATTGGACAGATAATAGCACTTTTTAGCCGATATTTAGTTTGGAAAAAAACTGATGATGATACTCTCAAACTCTCAGCTGGAAAGGGATTTTGTCACACAACCAATTTTTATATTGAAAAATAAAAGCTGTTGCTGTTGTTACAAGTCGGCATCTCATATCTCTCTCATTTATTTCTTCCGTGAACAAGCCTCAGTAATGACCAGGGTTGTTCTAACTGCTGCCCTTCACATAGAGTCCTCTGGTGCACTTTTTAATAGTCTGAAATAGTGAGGCCAGTGGAGTTTACATGGCCATCTGAGCATTCATCTTCTTTCGCAACATTCCAGTTTCGCTTTGACAAATTCTTTACTTTTTATTTTGTGTGCGTGTTATTTTTTGGGTCAGAGCAGTTTGGCTGTTGCTGTGAGAGTGTCCAGGGCTGTGAAGTGACTGCTGCTTTTTAGTCCTTTTACTCACGATCATTGTCAGACATTTCGAGATCAAGAAGCACATGAGAGCGGCTATTCTTCACCAGGGAACGATCAATGGTGGAAAAGAGCCACGTTTTTAGAGGTACAAGACGTCTTTAAAGCTACAGTTTCAGGTCAACCATGGCTCATATTGCTGGTTACAAAGGCTAGATGAGTATGAGCGTAGCAAAATGAACAGTATTGCCATTGAAACAAGCAGGAGAAAACCCTTCTCCGGGCCAGATAAGAATGAGGTTTGTGGAGATGCAAGCCCGCTCATGGTATGTTTGTCAGTGCAAAAACAACCAAAATCGGAAAAAAAAACCCCACTTAATTTTAATCTATTTTTTTGGCTAATTTTGACTAATAAAATAAGTTACGTTGGATTACGAATAGACACACTGGCTTTGTTACCATAGACTGTATAAAGAAGTGGACTGAGTGAGTGTGACGTCACCGAGTCAAATAAAGCTCAACAAAGCTAGTGGTTACAGCGGCGCATTTGGAGTTGAGTTTCATATTTGGAACTCCAATCACGAGTATCATAGCAACCAAAGAGCCAATCTGGAGCGAGGCTGTTGAAAGTAACGCCCCTTCCCGCTCTCTTCTGGCTGGTTTAGCAGGGAGCAGGAGCTTAGCAACGCTGTCAATCAAATCTATTGCTAACGCTGGTTCATAAGTTGATTTTACAGACAAAATAGCAAAATAAAAACACCAGGATCATGTAGACGGGTTAATATGAACATTTGAGACCAAAATGACGAGCCTGACAAAGAGAGGGGTGACAGGTTTTCAATAGAAAGTGAATTAGAGCCAGAGTCAATGGAGCTCACTTCCTATTTGTAACGCGGCGGCTAGCGGGTTAGCTATGCCCATTTATTTATACAGTCTATGTTTGTTACCGAATCCAACTGAAAGAGATTCCTGGTTCGTCATTCCCAGATCCCAGTGCAGGTTAACATTCCTGTCACCTGTTTCAAAGTGCAACTCTCCAATGCTATCATCATCGACGTGTAAATGCCCTTCTGTTGCTCCTTATATCTTCACATCGCATCTGATTATGCCTAAAATGCATCTTTCCAAAGCGTTTAGCATTAGGTGACTAGCACAAGACCTCCATTAACCACATTTCAATTACACAAACACATAATTACAGGTCTGACGCTTCCTCCGAGCTCCCACCAATTTCCCATCATTACCTCATTGATCTGCGGCTCTCAGTGCAGCCATGTTATACAGATGAATAGATTGAAAGAGGTATCAGCTGCGGGTAATCATCTTGTTTGTTTGTGGACATTTAAAGATAAACATTAGAAGTGCGTCTCTCTTGTGATAATGGGGCTGATAATTGCTAAAGGAATATTGTGTATGAAAAAGCAATCTAACCTTTTAAGTGCAGTACAGGGGGGTGTAATGGGATGGTTTGTGCTGACAGGGGAGTTAACGAGAGGCTTTCAGACAGCGATTTCCACATAAAAAGAATGCATTTATGTCTGTGTAGTTATATCATATAGACACATCTGAATTGTGGTTAAAGATGAAGTCTTGGCTGTTTAATTGGTTGTTCAAAGAAGTAGATTAACAGCATTTTGTTTCTAGTATTTAGTGGTAAAGTAGAACATGTGGCTGTGTCTGAATGTCCACACTCTTCCCTACAGGGGGCACTATTTAGGGGTCACGGCATTTTTAGTGCTGTCCGAATGCCCAGTTGGTGAAAAAAGAGACATCTTGACAAAACCTGTGTGATTATTATTAGTCCATAAATACTTGTGATCATTATTTATGGCAGAAATCAAGTTTTATCAGAGTTTAACCTTTAGACTTTTTTCACCCAGACCCAGAGTCCCTTGAGCTGAAAGTAGTAAGCTGCATGTATGAATCGCTCTGTGAATGAAGCACCATAGAGTCCACTAAAGCGTATGGGGTTGTGTAGAGAATGAGGGGTTAGAGGCTAGAGAGGAACATTTGGACACAGCCTTTATGCTTTGTTTGTTTTGGCACAGTATTGATCTAAAATGACACTAATAATAGAAATGGGTCTATTGACTTCCTGTTCACAAGTGCAGAATTGGTGTTTTTTCACCTTGTCATAGTGGCATTTCGTCATAGCAAGCAGCGGATTTTTCACTTGTTCATTTATTTATTTATTTTAACCCTGTGATCTGCAGTCTTTAAAGTAACTGTAAGTAAGCACAGAGCAGTTTGCTAATGACTAGACTGAAAATCCATCTCTTCTCCTTGGCATTAATCCTAGCTAGACAGGACATATTACTGTTTTATTGTTCTTATGTATCATATTATGTGTATATGTGTCTTTTATTGACTTTCATGTGAAGCACTTGTCAGCTCAAGTTGTTTTAAATGTGCTATAGAAATAAACCTTAATTGAATTTAATTGAATAGTGAGTAATGATGAATGTAAAACTATTACACAGTGAAAAGTTGATTCTGAATAAATGTATTTAGACGTATATGAATATGGTGGTCAGAGCTACAGAGGTAAATTGCCTTAAGTGTTGCGAGTTCTTATGTCCAATGTATTTTTCCCTCTTTCTCAACAATGACTTGCTTTCAATGAGTAATATTTTTTACATTTCTATAGAAGAATGAAGCAATATGTAGTTTTACATTGAACGGTAAGAACAGAAACTGTGTTTGCATTGCTTCTTTAAGGTTAGACTGAGCTACAGGTGAATGTGTGAGGTTTTCATCAAAAATAATAAAGGCATTACATTACATCACATAACCCTAAATTACATTACCTTACATTACATTACCGTATATTGCATTACATTACTTTACATTACATCACATTACCTTACATTACCTTACATCACATTACCGTACATTGCATTACATTACTTTACATTACCTTACATTACCTTACATCACATTACCGTACATTGCATTACATTACTTTACATTACATCACCTTACCTTACATTGTATCACCTTACGTTACATTACATTACATTACATTACATTGCGTTACATTAAATGACCTGACTTTACAATTGGACTTGTCATGGTACATACACAACAGTCAAAAAATGGACACACCCTGTCGTTCATGTTGTTTGAATGAGAGGGTTTGTCCAAACTTTTGCCCGGTAGAGTATATATTATATAAGCAGTTCTTGAGGTCAAAATAAGTCTGTATCTAATTATAAAGCATTTAATTGTATGATAATCAGGAAATGCGCTTTAACATGCTAGTTGATGTTAGCTTTATCGTCATGGAAAGTTTCTGAGAGCTGTGAAAAGTGCTTATAAACTCATTGTGGTGAATAATGTGAGACAGGCCTCTGCTTTGACAGTGTTTAAATCCAGGCTCTAAAGGGTTCTGTTTAGCTGTGCATATGACTGAAAGGTTTTTATTCTGTTTCCTTCTCTTTTAATGTTAATTTTATGAAGATTATTTATATTTTGATTTGTTTGTATTCCGATTTTAATGTCTTTCTTATTTTGTAAAGCACTTTGAATAACTTTGTGTACCAGTTGTGCTATATAAATAAACTTGCCTTGCCTAGTTCTGTTTTTCACTTTTTAAGATGGCGAAAATCAGCACCATTAACTGCTAATTAACAAACCAAACAAACAAACCATGACAATTTTTTTTATTATAGAGCTACAAATATTTCCCAATGATGCCACTTTCTACTGAACTCTTTTGTGCCGTCATGTTAGGCCCTGACTCTGCAGACACCTGTTTTGTATCTGTTCATTTCAAGGCCCTGAGCTGAATCCCATCTCCTCTGACGCACTGTACACCTGTGTGTGCCAAAAAACCTGAGTCATTTTGTGAAAACACCTTTGGAATACAATGTGTTTGACTCAAATGTCCATGATGAGCATATGAATGATGCATCTGCTCACGCTCCACCTGCATTCTACCAGAATTCTCCCACACAAAGCCCTTCTGTTTTCACTGACAGATTTAGTGTAATCAGTGTGATGAAAATACAAGTCGCTGAAATATTTTAATTGGATTTGAGAAAAAAAAAAAAGTGAGGACATTTTGGAATGATTATCACTTTGAATATTCATGTTGCGGTTAAGGAGTTTGAGCTGCGCTAACTACAGCAACTCACACTGATTGTAATGGACTGTCATTCTAATGGAATCATGGATCTTGCTAAATACAACTCAAGCTGCTTGGTTTTCTTTTCCGTCTAATCACTGACAGAGCACTGCGTATCTATAGTGACTGTGTAATCCCTCAGCCGTCCAGGTATGATCCATAGCAAAATAAAAAAACAAAAAACAAAACCTCAACCACAGACTGTATAAAGAAGTGGACTAAGTGAGTGTGACGCCACCAATAGCGTTCGGCTCCAGTCAAATGAAGCTCATCGAGGCTGGCAGTTATAGCGACAAATTTGGAGCTAGTTCCATATTTGGAACTCCAACTGCGAGTATCATAGCAACCAAAGAGCCAAACTGGAGCGAGGCTGTTGAAGGTAACGCCCCTTCCCGCTTGCACCGCTGATTTAGCAGAGAACGTGCAACTTAGCAACACTGTCAATCAAACCTGTTGCTAATGCTAATGCTAGCGGGAGTGACCTCGGGGAACGAAGGCACCTGATTTTGTTTTCAATGTTCACATCTTGATTTACGGACACAATAGTGAAATAAAAACACCTGGTCCATGTAGAGCGTGTTAATACGAACATTTTAAGACCGTGCTCACTTCCTGTTTGGAACGTGGCCGCTAGCAGGTTAGCTTTCTCTATTTATTTTTTATTTTTTTATTTTTAGAGTGAAGACATGTGGTTCTCATCCAAGCCACTTCTTGTTTAAATGTTAATGGTGAAATCGAACATCAAAAACTTTGGAAGGAATATAAAAACTATACAAAGGAATTCATTTTCACTCTAGTTTCAGAATATAACGCTAAGTATTGTTTAGATCTGCACTGGTTTAACATGAAAAGTCTGATGATGTGTGACGACATAATCACAGTCTCTATAGTTAAATTAAAACATATTTGTGGGTTTCAGCTTCCAGTTATATGCAGCATTTAGCACTTTTTCTCAATTCAAAATATGAAAGATATGTTTTTAATGTGTTAAACACTATGGAAATGGTCCTTATTTTATCTTGTTTTGAAACCTATGGATAGAGCTAAGGCTGAATAATTTGGGGGAAAAAATATATATAACTGCATTTTTTTCTGACAAGTATTGCAGCTGCAGTTTTCACACAACAGTTCACACAACAAATCCAGAAAAAAATGATACTGACAAACTAATACAAGAGTCACATTTCAGAACATGTTTGTACAGATCTGAACTACAGGGTTAGATGTTTTTTTTATTTATTTATTTTTTTTTATGTAGAATAAGACCCCATGGAGACACAGGGAGGGCATCTGATACAAAGGGACATTCCAGAACATGTTTGTACAGATGTAAACTACAGGGTTTACAGTTGTTGAGGAAATTTTGATATTTGCTAGCAAGATCCATTAAAATTTAATTTAGGTTTGATTTAGTTTCAATTGCGATTCATCTTACAGACATAGTTTGAACAGTACTCAGATATCCCTGTCTGTGATGCATGCTCATCTTGAACTAAAACTGCTAATGCCAGCTTGAACATAACCTTCTCCAGTAGTTCTGTGTCGGTACAGCCGCAGTACTCAGGTGATGGATGGGGCCCTTCCTGAGCCCTGAGTGTCCCATGCAGCTTAAATATTTAATATAGTGTCTTTATAGTTTGTCTCAGAATTCCCAGAGAGGTGCGGGGACACTTTTATTGTAAAATCGACCGGAGTGCTGTGTGTGACCTCCACATGTTATTGCTCAGGGACTGGGAGACTCCAGCCGACTTAAATGCTCATATTCAGATTGTATCTACTGCGCTGACACGCCAATCGATGCAGCCTATACAAGTTGCAGGATGTGCTGGTATTAATATAGCAGGGGATTTTTCCATTGTGAGCTGAGGGATGGGGATAAACTGGTGGACTGCTTTGTAAAGAGTAAAATGAGATCGAAATGGTGACCTACTTTGTGTCTATTGTGTGATCCAAATAGCGTTGATGGAAAATAGCATTGGGTCAAAAATAGAGCCTTGTGGTACACCATGAGGCATAACAATAAAAGCGTTAACAGTGCCACAAATCCTATTTTATAATCTGTTGACAAAGATTTATACTCACTTATGCACCTGTTTTAATGTTTTAAATGGGCTTGTGTACTTATTTGTTTGTGTTATTCTGTATTTGAACCATAGACTGGATAAAGAAGTGGACTAAGTGAATGTGACATCACTCATAGCATTTGGGTCCAGTCAAATGAAACTCATCGAGGCTAGAGCAGTTATAGGGGCCAATTTGGAGCCGAGTTCCATATTAAGAATTCTGACCACAAGTGTCATAGCAACAAAAGATCCAGTCGGGGGCAAGGCTGTTAAAGGTAACGCCTCTTCCTGCCTGCACCACTGGTTTAGCAGGAAATGGGTGCTTAGCAACGCTGTCAATCAAACCTGTTGCTACCACTCGGGGAACTTTTCTGTTATTAATGTTCTTATCTTGATTTACAGACAAAATAGTGAAATAAAAAGGGTGGGTTAATACGAACATTTTAAGAAAAAAATGACGAGCCTGACAGCAGCAGTTACAGATTAGGGTGACACTTTTTCAGTGTGAAGTTAATTGGAGCCGATGGAGTCGATGGAGCCGGAAGCGCGCCCATTATCACTCAGAGAAAAAGATACGACTAATAAATAAATCAATTCTGAATTTAAATATATGACTGGAGGATCAAAAAAGTGCTCACTAGAGAACTAAAGAATTAACAGAGTTTATTAACAAAAAGACAAAATTTGGAAGCTGGGAGCTGGTTTGGAGGCTGAGGTGGTCTGTGGGCGTGGGTCTTGTCCAAAAACAGGCAAAACCTTAACTTTCAGTCATATGCACATTCAAACAGAACCGTTTTGAGCCTGGATTTAAACATTGTCAAACTAGAGGTCTGCATCACATCTTCAGGAAGAATGTTCCAGGTTTTAGCTGCATAAAACTGAAACGCTGATTCTCCATGTTTAGTCCTGACTCTGGACACCAGCAGGAGGCCGGTCCCTGAAGTCCTCAGAGTGTGACATGGTTCATGTGGCACTAACATGTTGGATGTCTGAAGAAAACATGAAAAAACAAACAACGTAACTGAAAAAATGAAATGAGACGAACTACTATACTGCTGATCTGGCAACATGTGGGTGAACGAGTCGAGTCTTTGTACTGCAGAAGTTGTAGCTTGATTTGCAGTGGGCTTCAGGTGAAGTAGTGGGTGTAACCATTGGTGAGGGTGGTGCCAGCTCCAAGCACACAGAGACACAGAACAGAGGGGAGAGACAGCACAGTAGGGAAAAAAAACAGAAATCCTGACAATATGTGGCTTCTCCGTTACGATTGTGGGACAAATAAAGACAAAAAAACATAATCCCACTATAATTCCACAGAGATGAAGATGTACCAGTTTGATAGAGGACAAAATAGATGATTTGCTGTGTTCTATTTTGAGTATTTCAGTATAATACCGACACTACATGAAACTAATGCATGTTCAGGCCTGTCAGTTATTTTTTTGTTTTGGAAGTTAACAGATAGAATCAGAGGCAGATCTTTATGCCATATATCTTTCCTTTAGAAATGAGCGTCTTTACTGTAACGAGTCGAAAGTGCACTTATATCTTCACCATGGAAACAACAAAAGGTATGTATTTGCAGTTACCACGTGAGAATATAGCACTTGTCTTCTTGCTTTTATAATTGCTCGAGTGTTTACCATTAGGATGAACATGCCAAGAACGCACAGGCTCCTCATCGTACTTGCTCATAGTTTGCGAGCTTCATGCCTGCATTATGTCACCGTATTTGCATTTGTGTGAAGTCTAATTGCTGCGGTGCTGTGTATGCAGATAGAGCACACTCTTTTGCAGTGCTGACAGGGATGCTACAGTCATCCTGAGCGTGCATTAGTGCCATGTAGTGCTGGTTTTGTATTGAAATGCTCAATATAGCACAAAGAAATACACCTATTGTCTCCTCTGTCAAACTGGTACATCTTCGTCTGTGTGGATTTATAGTGGAATATAGTGAAAACTTCAAACACTCAAAGGGCTTTACATCAAGGAACCACTCACCTATTCACACACGCATTCATACAACACCGGGGGATGAGCTCGGTTAAGTGTCTTTCCCAAGGACACAATGTTATGACCCAAAGGTGGACCGAGATGGTCACGGGAAACAAGGGTAAGGGTTCAATGCTGTTTATTGCTATTTAACTTCTGGTTGTTCTTAAGTTTTTTTAAGCAGTTGAAATAAAAAAAATAAAAAAAACAAACAAAAAAAACCTTGTGTCCAAAAAAAACAAAGTAACAAAGGAAAAAAAGACCATGGTGAGCCGACCAATGAAAAATAAGATGTGCTGGGCAGAGAGAGAGAGCATGTTAAGCTCACGCTATTTAAAGGGCGTGAAACCAAAACGATTGGGAGCTAACTAAACTATGAAAAATATACTTTAATCAACTAATGACTAGCTTCTTCCCCCAAACAAAAACTGGGAAAAAAAAAACAAAAAACAAAATTGTAGATAATTTAAAAAACAGCCGGAGAAGTCCCCAAACGTAACACAGAACAAAACATTCATCTGTGGGAGCTGGAATCGCACCATCAACCTGTGGGTTAAAGGATCTGACCACTCAACCAATGATGTTTATGTCGAGGGCGGAATTCGAACTGCCAACCTTCGGATCAGTGGACAAACACTCTACCAACTTAGCTTCTGTTGCTAATAGGGAAAAAACAATGTTGTGAGCAGAATAAAGATATAAGGCCTCATTACTACTACTACTACTACTACTACTACTACTACTACTACTACTACTACTACTACTACTACTACTACTACTACTACTACTACTACTACTACTACTTCTGCTGCTGCACAGTAAGTGGCTACAACTGTGCTTACCTACTATGAAAGATCATTTGTTTCATCAGATTTTGAATTCTAAATGTGGTTAAATTTCTCAGTTCTCACCATTTTTTTTTACTCTGAAAAAACATGTTTGAATTGAACTGATGAAATTTGAAGTGTGTATAAAAATTCAATATAAAAATACCTTTTAAATATTCAGCACATATGCTCTCAAGCCCTTTTATTCAACAGCTAAAATTCAGAGTGTAAAAGTTGTAGTGAAAAAAATTGAAATCTGAAGAAATACATTATCTACCTGCCCTCTTCATGTCATTAGGGGCATTGCACATTTCAGAAATAACATAAAGAAAATAGATCTTTGACTAAGGTCCACTTTAAGTTACATGGCACAAAATACACTAACAGTAACCCTACACACACGCTAAGTAAGCAACATTAGCTCAGTTGGTAGAGTGTTTGTCCTCTGGTCTGGTTGGTGGTGGACAGCATGCACCGAAAATAACGTAAGCCCTTAAATGCACCGTTTGAAGGGTACTTTGAATGGCAAATTGGGCAGGAATTGGGCGAGACACAACCAACCTCACCCCCCAGTGTCTGCATCCACTGGTGTGTGAGTGGGTGAGTGGTTCCTTGGTGTAAAGCGACTTGAGTGCCTTTAAGATGGAAAAAAGCTATGTAAAAATAACCATAAGCAACAGTATTATTTTAACTGTTGGTTTTATACTCATTCACCAAGAGAAGTCACTCAGGATTCACCGTAGTGGTTTCTGTTGTTGGGGATATGTGAAGGCTTTTTTGAACACAAGGAACTCAAGATTGAAGGTGATACGTGCGGTGTATCATTTTGTGATTTGCAAAGTAGGTCCACATTTCTATCATTTTATTTACCGATAAACTGTACAGCTAATTTTGTCTCTATCTATAGCCGCCAAATTGAAATCCTTGTATGGAGGGTTATGAAAGACACTATTTACACCACATTGCTCCTATTCGTACATGAGGCTTTTATAATTCACATACCTTTGACATAATGTGGATGAATGTGACTTGAATCCCCCTTTCATATTCTCCCAGTAAAACTCGATCGTGTTGTATTTACGGGTCAACAGAAAAATCAATATTCTTTCATGTGCTGTGATGTATGGTGATTAATATGAGGTGTGATCCTTGTGTCGCCCAGAGCGTTCACATCCAAGGACGCCGCAGATAAAGTCATTTAACAAACTGATGGTGAGGGCGTTTTAAAGGAGACATATGCAAAATAAACGTTCAAGACCTTGTGACCATGTTCTACCTTTTTATTTTTTATTTAATTTTATAAAAATTGAAGTTGTAATTGAAATGATCCAGGCATGTTTGCGCAACCTTTATGTTTGTTCGTTCAAGAGGCCATTGCTTCAAAATTTCCTCTTCTTTTTCCATACCCTGCATAGTCTCTCTCTCTCTTTGTTTTTTTTTTTTTTTTTTGTAAAATGGCACGAGGGCAGAAAAAGAAATCAGTCCCACATTTTTTAACCGAAAAATAGCAGACCCATTTGGTTTATTAAAGCAACACATTCATTTGCATGCTTTCGTCGAAGTTAAAACGATACACTGAAACATCCTCCATGTGATAGATACTTTTATGCCATATTTTGGAGTATTATTATAGGACCTCCTCTAGGCCATGTAAAAGTCAGGCTTGTTTAATCAGCCCTATTGTGTTTGTGTGTGCTCTGTAGTTATAATTTCTGACACCCGTGGATCATTATGTTAGAATTTGCACATTTTAAATTACAATATTTATCTAAAAGGACTTATAAAAATGACTACGTGACGTTGCCAAATCCTTGTATCACCGATTAAGAAAATAAAACTGAAGAACAAATGCGTATGTCACAGTGGGCGTGTACCAGTGGAGGTGAAAACGGGGGTTGATCGGCAAAATGGCATCTTGAAAATAAGCAAACATGAATCACTCTCACAACTTCGAGGAGGTAAATGAGAAGGAAACAACTAGAACATGGTTAAAAAGCTCATGAGCCAAAGCTTTTTCTACATTTTTCAGTGCAATAAGAATGAAAAAAAAAAACCACACACACATATATGCTTTTAATGTATTGTGTTGGCTCCTTTTAGTTGTACAGTTATACATATTAGCTCAATATTGCATTTGAGTAAAAACCTACACATGTCTTATATCAAATCAAAAAAGATTTGCACTATGGAAAAAAACGAACAAGTGATCTGGCCGTGTGCATTATTCAGTCCGCAGACGATGGCTTTTACTGCCGCTCGGCCTGTTCTCTATCCAGCAGGGATCTGTAAATCTGTCAAGGAAAGACTCTATTCTATTTCTCCAGTTTGGCTCTAATCTCATTTGCCTCTGGTGCCAATGGGGCGTCAAATGTCGTGTGGGGCTGGTTTGGCGTTGACTTCTTTCCCAGTGTAAATCCCACCTGTCCCCGCGCTGAGCTGCTCCATCAACCAGGAAAATCCATTATCCCGGGAATGTTTTAGGAGCCTAATGGAATCCTTATCTTTATTTTGCACCAGAAGAATTTAATTACGTGGTGTAGTAAAAGTTCCCCTTGGTTTATCGGGGCTACATGTATAAATAAATGTCCTCATTGCGAGTGCAGCCAATGTCTCAAGGTTGACATCTTTGTTTTACAGGGTGAGTGACAGCTTTGGATTAATATTATGGTCTGGTAAGGCTTTTAGCTACTGTGAAGTTACACGAGGGGATAGAATCAGATAGAGATGCCCTCCTACACGATGGACATAGGCCTGAGGTTTATTGTATAATTGAATCTAAGCCTAGTACATTAAAAGAGTATTAAAATGTTCCTATAGAAATCAATGCAACAGTTTTAAAGCACCAGTAAAAGTAATATGACGTAAAGGGCCCATATTACGCTATTTTCTGATCTATGTTATAACGTTTGTGCAATCGCCAAGTCGTCCAGATCTGATTCATAGCAAAAGATGAAGTTTAAATCTGTCAAGTGGACAAATCGTTGTAGGAGTGAAGACATTTGGCTGCTCATCCAAACATGTGTGAATGAAACAAAACACAACTCCAGGTATGTTTTTGAGAAGGAAACAACACCATAATATATGCTATGGCTTAAATCTCACAATCTAATCTATTTTGAGTAATATAGAACCTTTAAATTAGACATAGAAATGATCTTAAAGCTTGGGGTAAATGCAGATATGTTCCGTAGTCTTTAAAACAGTTATACAACCTGGTACTTTTTAAAACTACCAGGCAGTTACATAGTACAGAAGTAATTGGCTGCTTTGACATTACATTCCACTGCTGTTTCATAACAAGCCTTCTTCTAGTTCTAATTGTTTGCCAGTGTCTTTCAGCTGAGGAGACACCGACCTAAAAGGAAATGCAAATGGAACGAGATAATTCAAGCCAACCCGAGAGCGCCTTTTATTTAGGGAGTGATCATTCCGAGATATGTTTTGTCATGACAGGCGTTTTAGAAGTGGGAGCTGCGATTGTTACAGTAGAAGCTCGTTAAGACGCCATTCGCTGCTTTAGTGCTGTTCCAAAGAGGGTCATTAGGGGGCGCAGGGGGGGGGCTTCAGCGGCCTGCTCTCGTATATTGTACCCCAGCCTGTCTCATGTCGTCTGCAGGCTGGTAATTAGATTTGAACAATTAGAGGCCTGACATCACATTAGTAAATACAAAGCTGTGTGTGAGAGTGAATCATGGATCTATTAAAATAACTGGATGGGGTGTTGCTGCTTAGAGCTGTCTCGAGTTGGATTAGTGGCCACTCATTGGTACTACAACGACATAATACCTCCTGCCCAGAAAGGATTGTTCTCATAGAGCGCAATTTAATCACAAACTGCTCGTGTTCGGCTGACGGGGACTGACGGGGCAGCTACAGCTTTAACAAAGGTCCAATTTTGAGGTGATTTTTACCTATTTTCAGATCATAAACTTTTTCTCAGCTCAAAATCTGTCTGTTGTCTTTAAAAACTCGTTTTAATCGTCAGCTTCGGCTTCGCTCTATGTCCACTCTAGCTAAGTTCAAGCGCCGATTGGTTAGAGCGGTCACAGCGACGTGAACGAGCCCAACTGTTGTGAATGAGCCGCATACCCGGAGTTGTGTTTTGCTTCATTCACGCAGGTTTGAGTAACCCTTTATTGTTAGTCTGTCTACACCTCCAAACCTCAAAATGCTCTGTTCCGCCTTGTGATGTCATGAAGTGGTAGTTTTCATGTCACAATGCCTACTTTTTTAACTTTAGTTCAGTAGAGATTGGCAGTTCCATGGCTGAAATGATCCAAATGATTCTAGTGAAGGTGCATGGAGTTTAAAAACACAGTGGAGCACTTCCTGTATATGACATCACAAGGTGGAACAGAGTGAAGAACTCAGCCTAAATATGCAGGGTTTGTGTGTTAAACATGTGAATGAAACAAAACACAACTCCAGGTCTGTTTGTGATGATGAAACAACATTCTAACATGGATCAGAAAACAGCTTAATATGAGCCCTTTAAGCCAAGATCTTAGAAAAATATCTGTCACAGTTCTGCCTGTTTTCTTATTTATCCTCAGTCCAGCTTCGTTTCCTAGCCTGTTCCAGTCCTTTGTTTGCTGCCTCCCTGTTTTCCCCGCATTACTAATCAGGGGGTAGCCTATATGTTAAGACACGCAGGGTCCTAATTTCAAATATAACTGTTGTATTCACCGAGACAAGGAGTTGGGCTGTGTTTTATTGTGTTGCACTTGAGTCCAGTTTACTACCTGCGTGACAATATATACCAGAAGAATCATCACGTCTGCTTTATACGCCTCCATTTTCTGACATCTACATACAATATTTGCATAAGGACTTTTAAGACAGCTTGTCAACACTGTTTACATTTCCATATACATTGGCTACGAATCTATAATCATCTTTTACCAAGTTATGCTCTTACATTTAATGAGTGGCTGCCTGAAGCTGAGTGTCAGTTGTGTATACAGGCGAATTATACAGCCATACAACATTTACTGCTACTAATACTTGAGATTTTACTCGTCGTTATAAACTATGATCATAAACGCACATATGTTATAGACGTGTACAGTAGCGATGGTGAGATGTGTGTGCTGACTGCTCTAGAATTCACTGTATATATGTATTTTTATTACTTTATAATAACTGTACCTTTAATAGCCTTAATCAAGACAAACTTAAAGGCCCTGTACACAATTTCGTCTATTATATTGCAAGTATTTTGTGCAAAATGTGTCTTGCCCCAGTACAGATATATTGGATAAGCAGCTCTTGAGGTCAAAATAAGTTCGCTCTGTATCATCTGCATCGAAATATAAAGTGTTCTGTTGTCCGGTAATCAGGAATTGTGCATTAACATGCTATTTGGCGACAGTTGGTTGAGTGTTTGTGCACTGATATGAAGGTTAAAAGTTCAAATCCTGCTTTTGTTCATTAGGAATTAAGTCTTTGTTCATGGTTCATTAAGGTTAATTCAGATGTAGATATTGTGGGAGGGATAAGTGGTGCCATTTATCCCTATGATTTAAAAATATGTGTATTGAATTTGCTCTGTGGCTACAATATCCCAGATGCCCTTACTCATTTTCAGTACAACGTTTTCTCACATCGGCCTGATGAGGTACATTCCTCTGCGGGAGCGCCATATTCACCTTGTTAATAAATGAATTCATACCATAAATAGGTTCTTGTTTACGCACCGATAGGCCATTATGTCGCCGTTCTGAGGCGTTCCTCTGGAGACCACATGACCGTAGTCGTTTGGAGGGTTGGGTTTGAGATGAGACAGATGCAGCGTTCATCGTTCGTATCAGGAGTGGATCGGGTTGTTAAGGAGCACTATTGTTTGCTTTGTCTCTGCGATAAAAGCTCATGTCTTGAGTTAATGTGTGCTCGTGTCTCAGCCCTAAAGCTCTCACAGTCTTTAAAGGAAGGAGATCGTGTTTTACTCTCGCCCAAGTGCTAAATGTTAGTGGAGTTTTGATTGGCATTTTGAGGTTTGTAAAAGAACAATGAGTTTTTGAGCTGTTATGGGCAGTGGTGGAAGAAGTACTTACTTGTTACTTAAGTTAAAATACAGATACTAGTGGGGAAATAAAAAAAATATTAAAGTAAAAGTAAATGTATCACATGAAAAAACTTAAGTAAAAGTACAGATATTGCAGTGAAAAACTATTTGAGTAAAAGTATCACATTAAAAAAAAATTCAATAGAGATGCCAGAGTGAAAAAAAAATACTCACGTAAAGTTGCTCTGCTATGATACTTGCGGTCAGAATTCCGAATATGGAAATCAGCTTCAAATTCCTCATTGAGCTTATTTGACTGGAGCCGAACACTATGGCGACATCACACTCCTTTGGTCCTCTTCTTTATAGAGTCATAGTATAGTATAGTATAGTAGTTCTGATTAGCATACTCACTTGAATGGCAGCACAGGCTGGAGTGACTGCGTGGTCTTTCATAAAGTTCGACAGAGTCAGTAGAAATATTCCTCCACAGTCCTCAGCCTCTGTGTCTCGCTCCATTGAAAACATACGGAGCAATAAAATGGTCCTTTTTATCCTAAATGTCACGAGATGATGAGTCTCATAATAATAATAATAAAATCATGTTTGCTTTTCACTGGAAGGTTACTGCAAGAAATTGAATCATTTGAAAAGCAATAGCTGGTCTGACCTGCTGCAGTGTGTGAATATGAATATGTGAATGACATTAGAAATAATTCAAAATATCATTTGCATGTCAGAAGAATATGTCAGTGTGTTTGATCAGGAAGTGTCAATGTGAACATTATCATTTAATTAATTTGTTTTTTTGTTTGTTTGTTTTTTTTGTTTGTTTAGTTGGTTGAGTAGTTTCTCACCAACTGGAGGTTGGTGAGAAACTAGGAAAGAAAATAGATTGTTTATTTTTAATTAACTTATTTTTAATTATTTATTTATTTACATATTTATTATTATTATATTTAAGATGTTTTATTTCACTGAAAAACATATTGGCATAAAACATATCTATCTCTATGGAGAATGTTTCGCAGTGTGGCTTTAACCTCCTGTTTCCATGGAATCATGCAACTGACAAGCCACCTTCAGAATGTCCCACACTGTACCTTTTAAGGACAAAAAACAAGAAGACACTCCAAATATGAAACAGCATTTCCAGCATGACCGACAGTAGCTCAGCTGGTGCAGAGTGTTTGAAGGTTGGCGGTTCAAATCCCGCTCTCATCATAAACATCATTGTTCAAGTGGTCAGATCCACTGACCCACAGGTTGGCGGTGCAATTCCAGGTCCCACAGATGAAGGCTGTGGCTGTGTCCTTGGGCAAGACACTTGACTTGCCTCAGTGTAAAGCGTTTTGAGTGTCTTGAAGTTGGAAAAGCGCTATATAAAAACGTGACCGTGTACCATTTTGATAATAATCCATACGCCTTCTACTATTTTACCTTTGCACCACTACACAGTGTTCATCCTCCTTTGAGTTCATGCGAGCACACAGCCGCTCCATAAGTGCAGTGTTCTAAGTGCTTGTGAGAAGGTTGTTTTTACAGCACGTTGACCCAGCACATAAAAAGAAAGAAAAAAAAAAGATTCTTCTGCTGAACTCCAATAGAACCTGGAAACCACAGCGTATGGGCCAACATCTCCCTTCTGATCGCTCTAATGCGCTGTGCTAAATGGGGTTAACTCTCTGACGCCCCCGCCTATAATCTGACCGTGCCCAACAGCACCCACTTTTGACTGAAAATACTAGTGAACCACACAGGCTTACAAAGAGCAAATTCTCCAACTGTGTTAAGATGCTATTATCCAAGTGCTGTTCCAATGCAGTGTGTTCCAGGCTCCTGAGAAATATTACAGTGTGGGTTGGTCTCGGAGGGGTCACATGTTCTACTGCAGCTGGTGAGGGGGAAAAAAAGGTGAGGTGCAGTAGTGAAGGAGGCAGCTGCAAGTTAACTGGGCTCATACTGAAATATAGGTTAGAAGAGACAGAATAGTTACGTTGCCTAAAAAAAATAATGCTTGAAAGTGTAGTTTATGTTTCAAGCCTAGTCAAGCACATTTAAAAACGCCCACAGCTGCCCAAAGTACTGGTCAAAAGCGATATGAAGTGCAAGCTTATAAAACAAAACATGCAAAACACAATAAAACAATACTATACAAATGTACCGCTCAGCTTGTGTTCAACTCCACTGTAAACAAATGAGTTTCCAACAATTTTTTTTTTAATATTTAAAGATTGAGCTGTTCTCATACACAGAGGAAGATTGTTCCAGAGTCTGAGACCTGCTACAGCAAAAGTCGTTTGAGTTTTTAGCCACAAAGTTGGAAAATTTAAGTTCCTGGCTTCAATTCGTAAATCATTTTAGTATAAAGTTGTGAATACATGTTGCTGTACCGCACTGAATTTTGTACTACAGGTGCAAAGTACAAGATGGACATGTAACCATTTTAAGTTTTACCAAGGTTTTCATGTCTTCGAAAAAAAAAAAAAAAAAAAAAAAAAAAATCTTGTATGTAAACGTGAATATATGTTTATATGTATACAGTAAAAGCCGCTCTTGGGTTGTAAATGAGACTGTTGCATGCTGTTTGCATCTAATTATCAAGTTTTTTTATCCTCCATGGAGCAGGAAAAGGCCGTATAATGAAGTAGATCTGTTTTTTCATGTTTTTAAGACAGTAAAATCAGGTACAGTGCCTTTAAGTTTAGTTAAAACATGCACACACAGAGTTTTCCCAGTTTAAACTCATCTGAAGTGTCGTGTAGTGTGAATGAAAAGGCAGAGGTACATTCGTCTTCCCTGCTCTTATATAGGCGCTAACACAGACCCTGCGTACAGCCTATGGAGCCGGGCTGTCCGAGTGTCCTTCACGGCTTCACTGGGCACCAGGACTATTTGAAATGGGAGCAGTGACAGGGGCCTTACACAGCAAAAATCCAATGACACCCTTAAAACATTATGGAGGGAGCGGGTCCTGTACATGTGGCCTGGATATGAGAAGTGCCATGTTTGTACTGTGTATTCTGCAGATGTTCTGGTGTCACAGTTATATAAATGTATTGCTTTATTTGGAAACTCACACAGCAAAATATATGTAGAAAATAAAATAGTTGGCCAGGCATCTTGGTACTTTTGGGCCTGTGTAATTTTATCAAACCTAAGATATGAATTATTACTAAAAACAATTATTCTTTTTTGGTAGTAGTGTGGGTTTTTTGTTGTGTTTTTTTTTTTGCAAATTAGATCTTCTTGTTTTGGATTGTAATATTTGTCTTCTACATCAATAAATATATACATCTTTGGAGTACTTTGCTGCGTTCAGGGTCAAAATGGCACCAGACACCTCTAGTTGGACGCTTTTGCATTTGACGGCAGACGCTTGAAATTCAACCCTCAACACTCAAATGCACCAAGTCAAACTAGCCGCGCGTCCCCCCCTTAGACTTTGCATGTAAACCTGACGTCCTGAATGAGCAAACTTTATTTATTTATTCATTGAAGTGAAATGACTTGAACATAGCAGCTCACACATAACAAACTCCACTGGGTTTCCTTTGGTTTCTCCCATCAACCCCAAACATACACCACAGGTTCAATCTAAACTAAGACAGTCCTGACCAAACCTGGCAACAACAACAACGCATCATGAGGAGATGACCCAGCAACACTGCATTTGACCCATCCTTCAGAGGACACATTTCTCCATGGGTGTACCCTAACCTTAACCTGAGTGAGTCTAATACACTATAAGTAGAGAGGAAGATTGCAACAGCAGTAAAAAACAAGTAAAACAATATTAATATGTGAGCTAGATGCTTTTTATCAGTATTATCACATTGGACCCATCCTTCAAAGGACACATTTCTCTATGGGGACAATAAGGTGTACTTTAACCTTAACCCGAGTGACGGTCTAATATGCTATAAATGGAAAGGATTGCAACAGGGCATTGCAGTAAAAAAAACAAAAAAACAAAAAACAAAACCACAGTATTAATGTGCTAGCCAGCCACTTTTCTCAGCATACCTTGGACTCTGGAAATCCACTACTTGACCCTTTGTTCTTCATACTTGTGTTGATTTTCTCCCATAAGCACATCCACTCGCATTAGCGCTATACCTCCCGCTAAATGACAGTCACTGCTCAATTCTAATCAGTAGCTTTGTGCGTTCTTACCTCCCTTACGCTCACATCCTCTCTGAGAATAGTTGATTAGAGCGACTTGACTTTCTGCGAGGGTAACAGGTTGAAATGGAGGCGGTGGAGGAGGTGGAGGAGGTGGAGGAGGTAGACAGGCCGACCCCAGATGTGATTATTTGTGCAGTGTAGAAGTCACAGGGGACCCGGGGAGGTACTGCTCTTCCTCTGTCCTCTGGTGTTGTTAGGAGTCACATAATGGGAGGTGGGGGTGTGTTTTTGCTGACGCATAGGGCCTATTTGTACTTTTCTATTACGCTGTCAATTTATGTAAACGTTATTTTGTCCCCGGAGAGGACGTGTCCAGGTTGTACTGATAACCTCCACGTGGGCAGACAGCACTGCAGCAGTAGAGGTCGCACTGGTTTCTATAGGTCAAAGATTGGTTAAGGAAATTTGCAGTTTCATGTGTTTGTTGATCGGGTATTACTGAATTTTAGAGTTGAGTTAACATTTGGGAAACATGATCATTTTCAACCCCTTTCAATGTTAAAACAAACCAAATTGGCCACAAGAAATAGCTCTGAGTGAAGTGTCTTGCCAAAGTGGTGCACAGTGTTTGTCCTCTGATCCAAAGGTTAGTGGTTCGAGTCCTTCCCCCCACATAAACATTGTTCGTCAATGAATTCCAGCTCCCACAGATGAATACTGCTGTTGTGTCCCTGGGCAAGACACTTAACCCACCTCGCCCCCAGTGTCTGTGTGCACTGGTGTATAACTGTGTGTGTGAATGAGTGAGTGGTTTCATGTAAAGTGCTTTGAGCCTTGAAGGTGGAAAAGTGCTATATAAATGAGTAAGTGACCATTTACCATTTATTCCCAGAGGTCTATCACCAAAATACCAGCCAACCACCAAATTGTAGCTTCTGAGATCTGACGACATCAGGCAGTGGCAAACACGTATCACCGTGACAATATGTTTTATGTACATTTCCAGTGCAGTGTTCAACACTTTGCCTTAAATGTGTTTCATCTTCACTGAGACAAACCAGCCAAGCTACAGATAATATATGTGCAGAGGTGAGACAGTAAGAAAGTTTTTTCTTCAATAAAATGGTCGTAATTTAATATAAGCTAGATACATTTAAATGCCATACTGCGGAACATTCCATTTGCAGAAATTCACATCATGGAGACGAGCAGGTGGCCACTTCGGCATCAGAAAAATCTACATAACGTTCCATGTTTTTAGTGTTGCTGGTTACATTTATCCATCCATTTTCTTCCTCTTATCCGGGGCGGGGTCACGGGGGCAGCAGGGACTCCCAGACCTCCCCCACCCCAGACATGTCCTCCAGCTCTTCCGGTGGGACCCCAAGGCATTTCCAGGTGTTATATATATGATTATTTTGTTCAAACATTACAGTGTATATAACTGTGATCATTTGTCATTACCTTTTTAAATTAAACCCAATTTTTGTACCAAGGTTTCAAACACGTCACAGTTTGTAGACGGTTTAGCGCCGTGAAGGTGAAGGTAAAGATCACTGATTGGATTGTAGTTTTGATTGATTCATGGGAATAATAAAAACATATCCCACTCAGTTAAATTAAAAGATGAGTTTCCTTGTGCAGCTGACATCAGAAGTACATTCAGACACTTTATATAAAATTCTCTTTTTTGTACCTCCCTTTCATCAAAAATGATTCTACTTTTAAGTTTGGTGCTCCATCTGCTCCTGTACCTTTTAACCAGAAGGTCCAGGACTGAGTCTAATCTTAATCACGATATGATAAGGTCAAAAATAATTACACATAATTCAAGCTGAGTCATTCTTTGAACATTCATTTTGGGTCTTTATCTTTGGCCCAAATAAATGTCCCCATAATAAATCCTGTCTAACATCATCCCTTTAATGGCCTGAGAACACTAGTCCCCAGCAGAGCCTGATTAAGCATGGTTGTTTATCAAAGGCCATTATCTGGAATGTTTAATTACGTACTTAATCCAAAGCTGCACCTATGGGCCGTAGTGCAAACAGCCCCGACACACGCCCACATCTCCAAAGGGTTGTACTGTGCTCCATCCTTCACCCCCCCCACGCTTTGACATGGCTCTACCACCGAGGGGCACCGTGGAGTCAGATGCTTAAAGCTGCTAAAGTATGATGTTTTATATATATGTTTTGTATGGTGCAAAGCAGTAGAAAAAAGGCTAATACAATGCTAGTGAGCTAATTGCAAGGCATGTTTTGCAGTGTTGAAATGATCAGAGAGGGTCCTATGAATGTTGTATATATCAACCTCTAAGTATTTTATTTTATTTTTAAGCATATCTTATTTTAACTTTGTGCATGCCCTTATTCGTACTTATTCAGTGTTTTTATGTTGCACTTTATCACCAACGAAAGTTCCTACTGTTCACTGACAATGGCAATAAAAGTCTTCGGATTCTGGTCTGATGAAGGTGTGTGAACTTTAAACCCAGGAGGGCGCCACCCGATGACATCAGCTGGTGGATCAACGCCTTTATCTGTTGGATTGTCTGGGTATACAGGATTGATTAAACCTGTTCAGTCGTACAAAAACATCTCAGCCAACATTTTATTGTCAAAAGTACTTGTTTTGGTGTTGTCATCTGCTTGTTGCTCATCTCCATGGAGATTTTTTCGGTTATACGTCATTTTGAGGAACATTCCAGGCAAAACAGTAACATCAGTATGGTGGAAAGGTTTCAGACTCATACATAAAAACACAGAACCTCAGTGATTCTTGTGTCAAAATATGCTGGCAACACTCCCTCCGCACCCTCCTCACATGGAGATAAGGATTTGATGGCTAGTTTTAAGATGTCTGGCTGGTGTACTTTGGGTCAGGCTTTGCACTAGCATCATTCAGCCCTCTCTTGATACTTCTTACCTTTCGACTGCTAGGTTCACAGATGTGTAGTGTTTGTATTTCAGGCTGCTTGTCACTCCAGGAGCAGAGTATGTCCCTGGACGATGTAGTGCCACAGCAGAAGAGTGGCTGTGTGAGCTGGTGACCTTCAGCTAGAGTCAGTGAGCAGCCGGCTGTATTTTTAGTTCCTCTGCATTCACCTGTAACAGTCAAGTCCAAAGTGACTGTCAGGTCAGTGTCAGATCAGTGTTAGGAGATGAACACAGTCCCTCTCTGTAGATATTAAAGGACATGTATTATGGAGAATTCACTTTTTTGAGCTTTTAACCGTGTTGTTTTGCTGTCAGCTCGTCTAATACACACCTGGCATTGTATTTTGCTTCATTCATGCTCATTTTCCTATATTACACAAGATTGACTAAGTGCTGTTACCTCTTCAAAACTAGACCTGGAGTTGTGTTTTGTTTGTTTGTCTGGGGACAGTTGGGATGGTGGAACTGCATGTCATGTCACCCATGTGTCTGAGGTCATGACATTGACAATTTGCTCTGATACACAGTTGCAAATTCACTGAGTGGATAGAAATGGTGGCCTCTGGTGGACGGTTGGGTAAATGCAGTATTGCATAAGATTGATTACAAACTCAGATCAGGTGTGCTGACACACCCAAGAGGGACGAGAATGAGCACACGGACACAGCTATAACTCCATTGTCTGTCATCAGTTCCATCTGCTCTTTAACGGTAATATGACATGAACTTTATTATCTTTAAGTAGAAGTTTACAAGTTAACCGCTATTTTTTACCTTTTTGTTCAGTAGAGTTTGGACATTCCAGGACTGAAATTATCCAAATAATTCTAGTGAAGGTGTATGGAGTATAAGGTGTAAACTTCCTGTATTACCTCATGACATCACAAATGTTTGCCATATGACCGAAAAACAGCCTAAATACGTATGTTTGTGATGAGGAAACATAACATCGATCAGAAAATGACCTAATAGGGAATCTTTCCATTCATTAATCCAAAAAGGCACTTCACCCACATTCACTAGTATGAAAGTGGAGTGTGGGAGTGTTTGTGGTGGTGTGTGATTGGCAGCCTTGCTTTTGTCAGTCTGTCCCAGGGCAGTAGTAGCTACAATAGCAGCTTACCACCACCGAGTGTGGAGTGAATGTATCATGAACTGTAAAGCGCTTGGGGTGTCATGAAAGGCACTATATGAATTTAATCATTAATTAATTACTACTTAAAATAATTTAAAGTTGTTTTCCATATGCAGACATGATGTGTTCTTTAAAAACAACATGTGGTGTGAAAGTGCTAACTGTACTTGATTCGTCTTCGCGGCTTCAGCTCTGATGACAGCTCTTGCTCCAAGCGTAATGTTCTCAGTTTGTCTACCTGTCTCTCCATATACCCAGCACAGCCTGCTGTAGAGGCAGCTGTTTATCAGACAAGCCCTGATCTGACTGCCTCAAAGTGAAGGCCAAATCTCTCTCCAGGCTTGTTCAGGGAAAAGTACAGTCTGCCTCTGAAATGAGTCTTTCATCAGTAAAAAACTCAAGCTGTATTGTTTTATGTATTTTGCAATGGATAAAATAATTACAGCTCTCTACGGGACAGTCCTCTTTTTTCAGTATTTAGGCCCCAACATCTAGAAAATGACATAAGATGTATTTATAGAAATAGGTTAATGTTAATGCATGACAAATTATGAATTATCTGCAGAGGTGGGTAGAACTCAGTTACATTTACTTGTAACTTTTATTTTCAGTGTACTTCTCTAGCAGCATAATTTTATTCATACTTGAGTAACAGTACTGTTTACTTCAATACAAATATTACTCAAGTAAAAGTTGTGGTTTCTCTTCCCACTGTGAGTCTAAAGTGACTTGAGCTTTATCTCAACAATATGAAATTTTTTGAACATTTGTGTTTCTTGCGGCTCTTTCAAATATGATTTGAGTTTTTTTTCTCATTTTTGTATCTGTTTGAAAATACCAGATTTTATGCATTATTTAAAGTTTTGTCCTTACGTTAGCGTTACGTTAACTTCAAATTATAAAACAGATGTTCTGTCCCAACAGTTACTCTTTAAGTTACTTCAGTTGTAATTTTCCCAAATACTGTTAACCTTTTACTTGAGTCATTTTATGGACCAGTACTTGAAGTAACATTACTCTTTATTTGAGTAGACCTGATCATCATACACTTCTAGCTCAGGGCAGTTTACATTCTAGTCAGACCAGTACCTCCAGATTGAAATTAACTTCTGGTTGTCAGTCAAAGTGTTTTAATTCCAAAAAACATTGTCCAGACTTTCTTTGAAACCTTTTCTTTTATTGACCACTGCTGGACAAATTGTATTACTCTGACCAACACAGTACTTCCACTCAAGCTGACCAAAGTACTTTCAATGTTCTAAAATAAACTTAACAGAAAACGAATATACAGATGAAACAATAAATAAAAAAAGAACAATAAAACACTGGCATATCCTGTCTACCTAGTTTTAAATACCAGGAAGAAGAGGTTGGTTGTCAGCCTAGTCTTAAACTGTGTTAAAGACTGAGAGGGTCTGACAGGCAGAGGGCGCTGCTATAGAAAAGCCTCTGTCACCTCATGTATACATGGTTTCAATAGCAAATGGTACATCTGCTCCCATGTGGATCAAAGAGGTTAAGTGTGTTTGCGATCCATATTTCTGGACATCATTTGATGTAATTTCGAATGAAAGACGTCAGAAGAGCCCGTTTCCCTGCAGACATGCGAACTGTAATCAGTGCCAATCACAGTGACGTGTGCAGCGTGTCAAATGAGCGAGGACAGATGTAAAACGATGGTCTGCAGAGGTGTACAAGCGTGAAAAGCCCATCAAGCACTGACAAACTGCCTCTGCACACACAGCAACACTGGCCTCCTAATGGCACAGAATAGAGAGGGTGGAGGGGGCTGTTTGGACCATAGACTGTATAAAGAAGTGGACTAAGGGAGTGTTACGTCTCCCATACCCATAGACTGTATATATAAATGGACATAGCTAACCTGCTAGCCGCTGCGTTCTAAAATGGGAAGTGAGCATGGGCGCACTTCCGGCTCCATCGACTCAAAAAGTTTCAAATTCACTTTACTTTGAAAAATTGCCACCCTTCTCTCCATAACTGCCGCTGTCAGGCTTGTCATTTTGGTCTTAAAATTTTGGTGTTTTTAACTTTGCTATTTTGTCTGTGAATCAAGATATGAACTTTAATAACAGACAAGTCACGTCTTTCCCAGAGGTTGCACCTGCTAGTGTTAGTAAGCGGTGTAATTGACAGCGTTGCCAAGTGCTTGCTCCCTGCTGGAAGGGGCATTACCTTCAAGCCTCACTCCGGATTGGCTCTTTGGTTGCAATAATACTCACAATTGGAATTCCAAATATAAAACTTGGCTCCAAATTCGCCCCATAACTGCTGTCCTCAATGAACTTCATCTGACTGGAGCCGAACGCTACGGGTGACGTCACACTGAGTCCACTTCTTTACAGCCAAACCATAGTCCGTATAATTAAATCGTCAAGTTCCATACTAGGAATTCTAATCACAAGTATCATAGCAACCAAAGAGCCAATCTGGTAGAGCGGGACAGTACAAACATTTTAAGATCAAAATGACGAGTTTGACAGCAGCAGTTACAGAGAGAGGAGCCACAGTTTTTTCCGATAGAAAGTGAATTGGAGCCAGAGTCGATGGAGCCGGAGGCAGTCCATGCTCACTTCCAGTCTGGAATGCGGCGGCTACCAGGTTAGCTATGTCCATTTATATACATACAGTCTTTGATACATTCAGATAAACTTGGCTTGTTCAAAAGAGATAGCTAGGTTTTATAGGCGTAGTTGTTGATTTGACTTACTGACAGATCAACAAGGCATACCAACTCAACAGAACACTGACCCTGCAAATGAAACTCAAGCTTCTGTCTGGGCCACAGGCTAACTGCTCCTCTGTACATTACGTTTGACTCTCAGGTCTGTTCTGTCGGCGTTAGATCAGCTCACGGTAAACACAATAGCCATTTCCCTGAGCTATTACACCTGGAATAGGATCATGAGTCAGCGTAGCCCTATTCATCTTGTTTTGTTTTGATGCAGCACTGCATTTGGAGTTCATAATTCCTCCTCCAACCGAGCAGCAGGTTCCAGGGATGCCGACCCGGGCCGCGCCGAGCTGTTGCACAAGATAAACAATCAAATAGATCACTGCGGGGAGCATTATGGCACGCTGCATGGTGTGTGAACTGTAGGCAAGGTCAAAAAGCAGCGACCATCACAGCAGCGTTTCATCAGCGCTCAGACACACACTCCACAAACTTTAAACACAAGGATTTCATATCTGTTCTTCTACAAGGTTATACTTGATTTTTACTGCATTCAAATATGGAAAAACAGAGATCGTTTATTTTAGTTTGCATTGATCCAAATGTATTCCTCACTTTCTAAACACATTCCTAGCATCAGAACTCCTACAACTTTTTGTCCATTTGCAGATTTGAATTTTTCTTTTACTATGCGTCATAACTGGACAACTGAGGGATTATATGGGCATTTCTATTATCGTAATACCCTGTGAAAAAAGTTTATAACCGCATTTCACAACTTTCAGAGGACATAGCGGAGTTGTATGTGTCGCAAACAACAACTAGCATGCTAAAAGTGTACTTCCTAGTTCTCAGACAAGAGACCATTTTATAATTAGATGAAACTCTACATGCATTCGTCTTGTGCCCATAGACTGTTTTATTTATATAAAGCAGCTGTGCAGGTGGAAAGGGGTGTTGCCTTCAACAGCCTCGCTCCAGGCTGCTAATTTATTCACAGTCAGAATTCCAAATGTGGAACTCAACTGTAAGTTCGCCCCTATACCTGCCAGACTCGATGGGTGACGTTACACTTCCTCAGTCCACTTTTAGTACTTGATTTACACTACTCTTCTTAGGCAGTATAATTTAATTTTCAAGACAAATTCATGTCTCGATTATGTATAAATATAAGGTGAATGTTAATATGTGGTCACAAGTTCTGCTATATGTCAATACCATTGTACACACTATTCTCTTTTAATTTTATGATTATTTTTGACTATTCATGTTTTGATTTGTTGTGTTGTGATTTTAATGTCTTTCTTATTCAGTAAAGCACTTTGAATTACATTTTTTTTTTTTGTGAACTTTGTGTACGTAGTTTTGTCAGATGCGACTGATTTTTTTAGTATCGGTTCTTGTTCAGATGAGTATTTCAATACTTTTCATTACCTATGTTTTGGATATTGAGTTATTTTGACAATCCTATACATTTAACCCATATTTTTTTCAGTTATAAGAAAACCACAGCTCCAGTAAACATTCTCAACCAGCTATAAATATCGAACAAACATCCTATGCCGCTTCCAATTAGAATTTGCATGAAAAAGCCTTAGAAAAAATCCCAGTTTGGAGAAGTTTTGAGGCCACGAGGCTTTCTACATTTCTCTGGTTAATGTAGTCACAGTAAGCTTTTTCTTCCACTCCCGTAGGTAGCGAGCGCAGCCATGATTTTTGTCAACAAATAGAATATTACCACATCATAATTAGATGTGCACCTTCCCGCCTTAAGCTGACACTTTTTAAAAAGGCTTAGTGAAAAACGCAAAAAAAGAACTTCACAGTACAGCAAAAAAAGTGGGTTTATTAAAGCCGGTGCTACTCAAGGGAGGGATGAGTGTGTATAGGGGGAGCTATTTAAAAAGGCTATTGTGTTTGGGCTTGGCTTGTGCAATGCTCTTAAAAATCTGCTGAGAGCAATAAACAAACAGGTCCACACCAGCACCATCGCTATTAATAATTTGCGAGCCCCTCCTGAACGCTGCAGATTATTAAAACATCTCGCCGATAAGCGCCTGATTTCATATTTTGAACTAGGGTTGTAAAAAGTATTGAAAAATAAGATATGAATAGATACTAAAACTACCATCGAAATTAGATACTTATTTGAACAAGCAGGGGTGGTGCCAGGGGGGGTTTGAGAGGGCCCCAGCCACACCTAGAAAGACTCTAAATGAACTTGTTAAATGAGCGTCCACGTTGAAGACCTTAGCGCCCCCTAAGCTCACCCGGAAATAAATCTACGGGAATGCATCTCTGGACCTGGAGCACCCGCCCATATCCTCAAGATGCCCCACAGACTCAACCAGAAATAAAAAAAGGTGATGAGGTAAATGATGGCAAATTAGACTAAACAAATGGGCAAAACATAAGAAATATTAACATAGGAAAAAATATACAGGAAATATGCAAATTAACCCATAAACTGGTAAACAAATGTCACTTCAACGAAAAAATAATAGACTAATCTTAGAACAAACGGCAATAGGCAAATGGCTCCAACAATAGCGACGCATCGATCTGATACTAGTATTGGAAATCGGCGCTGATACTGACAAATTTGCTAGATCGGATATCGACTTCCAAATATCGATTCAGCTGATATCCTGGTTGGACATATAAGAACGGGGCATAGTCAAATCCAAAAGTTTGAATTTGTACTTTGTGTTTGTATTTAATGCAAATTTGTTCAGTGGAGACTTGAGAGATTAAATAAAACAGTTACATAACACATTTCGATCAGTTTTGTCTTACTTTATTTTCTTTTTAGAGAAATAAATGCTGTTTTTAGTCTTTGCACTGGTATTAGTTGATATCGGGCAGCAACAGATACTTAACGCTGTGGTATTGGAGTCTGTATCAGAAGTATAAGACCAAGCGGACTAGTATATGCCCATGGACCACTGAGGGATTACACAGATATAAGGCCACATGGGAATATAAAAGAAAGTACTGCCATTTAATATAGAAAATCACATTCTGTTGTCTAAAGAAAGTGTTTTTTTTTATTATCATTGTATCAGAATCGGTATTGAGTCTGTTCCTTAGTATAGTAACTCTATTTTGACCTGTGTGAATGTAGATCAGTTGAAGCTTTTGCCTCATATCTAAGCACATGCTGTTTACTTGGACCAATATTTGGCTCTTCCTCCCACACGAGAGGTCACGACGAGCTCCGGTGCTGCCGAGGTGGACTATGGAATGTGTTTGTCTCTGGAACAGCTGGGACTGAGGTCTGTGGATGTGTCAGCCCAAAGTGCACTTAACACCGCTTGCAGTCAGGAAGCCATCACTAAAGAGGGATGAAGACGACTGCACCAGCATCAATCTCTTTATTAGAACGTAATGCTCACTTCCACTTGGCCATGTAGGCTGGCTAGGGACCACTCAGGTATTGATCGCTCGAGGTCCCGGTGATTAAGATCTTGGCAAAGGCAGGACACAAGGTTGAGGTCCAGGGAGGTGCAGTTGTGCTAGAGCGGAAGCTAGACTGTAGGGTCATACCACGTGAACTATGACCTCACATTTGATCGTAAGCTGCCGTGGTATTTAACATATAGCATAACGTATAGATTTGTTCAATTCAGTTCAAGTTTATTTATATATTGCATTTAAAACGAGTGCAGCTGAGCAAAGTGCTTCAGTAAAAAATAAAAAATAAACCCCCAAAGGATATATACAGATGACACAGTGCATACCAAAATAAATTATATATATATATATACCACACTAAATTGTTCTGTCTAGCTAGTATTAAATGCCAGGGAGAAGAGGCGGGTCTAGTCTTAAAAGTCCATAAAGGCAAATTGATTCTTGTGGACTTTAAGCTCTGTTAGAATGCTGTTACCTCCTCGGAAACAGACTTGGATTTGTTTTGTTTCATTCACACATGTTTGGGTAATCCTTTATTATTAGTCCGTCTACATCTCCTAAGCTCAAAGTGCTCTATACCACCTTGTGATGTCATGCAGTAGTAGTTTTCAAGTTAACAGCAACATTTTACCTTTAGTTCAGCAGAGTTTGGCAGTTCCAGGGCTGAAATGATTCTAGTGAAGGTGCATGGAGTTTAAAAACACAGTGATGTCATGTAATGATACAGGAAGTACTACACAAAGTGGAACAGTGTGTTTTCTGTTTGAGAGAAGAACTCTGCCTAAATATGCAGGGTTTGTGTGTTAAATGTTTGAATGAAAGAAAACACAACTCCAGGTCTGTTTGTGATGAGGAAACATTATAACAGAGATCAGAAAATGGCACAATATGGGCCTTTTAAAAAACAACAACTTTCTTGTTTTTTGCACTATATTTAGTTTGTTAACTTTGCTGTATTGATACTTTTACTATATCTTGTCCAGGCCTAATAGAGACGGTACCAAATGCTACAAAAATGGCTTATGAAGAATGCACTGACTGTTGAAAAACTATGCAAAATGCAGGTCAGAGAATATCGTAATATAGGCTCTTTAAACTGTGTTAAAGACTGAGGGATGGATGAAGGCTGTTTCTTTTGTTTGGCTGCTAACATTTATATAATCAGGAGGTATTAGGAGACTTGTTTATATTCACTCCATTCAACCACAAAAAACATGGGATTATAATACAGCTGTAATTTGCATTTTTCAAGGACCTCTTGAAATAAAACCCAACTGGCCTGATCTAGGAGTTATTTCTATAGTACATTTAAAACAACTTCAGCTGACCAAAATGCTTCACGTAAAAGTCAACAAAAAACAAATACACAGATAACACAATACAGAGGAAAAGAACAAGAAAACACCAAGATATCCTGTCTAGCTAGTATTAAATGCCAGGGAGAAGCGGTGATTAAGTATAAAAAGGATAGATGTTAGCAACGAGTGAGGACAGGAACTATTTAGAAGGAGATCGAGTAAATGTAGGATCACTCACATATATACACAACTGAAACAAAAACAAAAGACAACTCCAAGTTCTATCATAGGGAATCTAATTTATAATATGGCTCAAAAAAGAGAAATGCTTTAACTTATACAATCAGTGATGCTGCTGTGGACTTGTGGGTGTGGCTAGTTTCAATGCTGACTTGCACATCCACATAGTATGCATTCTTTTTGCTCAGATTCCAATCCATCTCCCCCTCGCAGGCCACATCTCGTCGCCTTTCACCCGCAGAGCTCTTACTTCTATTGTTTGTTCAGGCTTAATTACTGTTTATCACCCAAAGCCCAAACCTCAAGCCAAGTGCTTCCTGTCCACACATCTGCGACTGCGCCAGCACATTTACTCAAGCATTTTCTCACTTGCACAATAGGGAAATCTGGGAAGCACACATCACTTTTTCTTTCTCTCAGGGAACACTCGTGAGAGCCAATTATACCACCAGCTTGATGTTACACCCAGGAAATGCTGTCTGATTAATGTGTGAAAGATTCCCGACATGTTTGGAGATATTTTTTTTCTTCAGTTTTTACTTGAAGTCTTGGTGTCATGTTCATATTCGATGCTCTCACAAACTTGAAGGCATTTTTTGTTAATTACATATTGATAGAGATGGGACAAGACATAAGTGTCAGAAGACGAGATGAGACATGAGTTTGGATCCACAAGAACGAGACGGGATTTTGACATATTTTATAATGAAATTGTGATTCGCGTCACAATTTGGGCCAAATAATAACATTTTGTATTTTATTTTATATTTTTGCTGTTCTAGCCATGCTTTTTGAAATATAGCTCCAACATCTTTATTAGCATTAGCGACAGCATTACCGGCAGCCATATTACTGATGAGAAACCTACAGTAAATATCAGTGTCAGCAACATCGTTTTTGACAGCGACAGTGGCTCAGTTGGTAGTGTTTTTTCCACTGATCCAAAGATTTCCAGTTTGAATCCCCTTCTTGACATAAACGCCATTGGTCGAGTGGTCATATCCGCTGACCCACAGGTTGGCGGTGCGATTCCAACTTCCACTGATGAATTGTATCCTTGGGCAAGACACTTAAACCACCTCGCCCCCAGTGTCTGTGTACACAGTTGTATGAAAATGTGAGTGAATGGGTGAGTGGTTCCTCAATGTAAAGTACTTTGAGTGACTTGAAGGTGGAAAAATGTGATCATTTACCATTAACATGATGCAAAATTTATAGTAGCAAGAGAAGGCAAGTTTATTTGTATTGTACAATTGGTACACAAAGTCATTAAAAGTGCTTTACAGAATAAGAAAGACATTAAAATCACACAAATCAAAACATAAATAATCACAAATAATCATCATAAAATTAACATTAAAACAGAAACGTGCAGAATAAAAACTCTTTCAGTCATATGCACAGATAAACAGAACAGTTTTGAGCCTGGATTTAAACATTGTCAAAGTAGAGGCCTGTCTCACATCTTCAGAAGACTGTTTCAGGTTTTAGCTGCAGAAAACTGAAACGCTGATTCTCCATGTTTAGTCCTGACTCTGAGGACTTAAGGGACTGGCCTCCTGCTGGTCCTCAGAGTGTGAGATAACATGTGGAAGATGTTCTTTGGTGCTGGTCCATGGAGACACTTGTTCACAGGCAGAGCTGCTTTAAAGTCTATTCTCTGAGCCACAGGAGCCAGTGCACAGACCTGAGCACAGGACGTATGTGTGAAGTACTTCCTGGTTCTAGTAGCATAATCACTTGCATTTGTGGTAGCATTTTTACTGCCACTGCATTTACAGCAAAATAAAATGGCTAATTTTAACACTATAACTTGAAAATTATGTGTTACTGGCTACAAATAAAAGATACAAATAAAGATATATTAGCAAAAGTAATATAAAAAAGTAAAGTCAACAACCCGGATCACTATAACCATGTGCGTATCAGTCTGTAGTGTCAATACTTGTGAATGAAGTCTAGTTTTAGGACACAGAATCTCCATTGGAGTAACATTAGGGCAACGGAAAAATCTGACACGCAATGACACAACCCCAAGCTCTATTAGCTAGTCTTCACCTATAGTCACATACATTCTGCCATTGTTACCCTTAGCAACATGATTATCAGCGCTCACCCTAAGCAGCAGTGACAGGATTAGTGACCTCTGAACACAATAAGGAAGGAGCTAATAAAGACACTATTGGCAAAAGCAACAGTTGAGCTATAGGCTATAGTCGATATGGTCATTACTCCAGCTGCACATGCCGCAGTATTCTTCTTCAGTGTCTCTGCTTCACTTGTCTTCCTCATCCCTGTCCTTTTGTATTGTCCCCTGGGGTGTGACTAAGGCTCTGTTTGTTGTTGACCCTTTCCAGTTTGTTACATATTGTGAATATATTATCTTAGCAGCAGATATTTTGACCCAGTTTCACTTTCAGTTCACAGTTTTTGATAGATCTGTGAATATAATTGCTACACTGACATTTTAAAGTTCCTCTCCCTAGGTCTTAGAATGATGAAAAATTTGCACCGTTACCATTGGAATTAACTATTTAAAACAAAATAATGTATAATTTTAATGGTGAAACATCCTCAAATGTCACTCACAGACAGGAAATTGAAACCCATTAATACCAGTTACATTGCATAAACAGTCTATGATAGTCTATATATATATAATGCTCTATTGTGGAGCATTCAACATAATATCCCCATGGAAACAAGCTGATGCTGGTCATTCATTAGCAAAGTTACATACTGTGTCTTTAGGGCGAGACACTGCAGGTGAGTAGGATAAAAAGCTTAAATTCAGAGAAATCCATTTGAAACTCCTGTTGTAGTTCAGTCACAAAAAAAAAAAAAAAAAAAAAATGTATTACAGGTTTTTTCATCATGTAAAGGTTTCAGAGATTTTATGTGTAAAAAGTGACAAAATTGACAATTTTTGGGACATTCAAAACAGAAACATGAAAAGAGCCAAGATTGAATTTCTTGCTTCTTTTTGTTGTTGTATTAGATATAAAAATATACAGAGGGGATTTTTGACATGTTATTATGTATTTGAGTAAACTAAGTCTGATTGAAAAATTGCCTAAAATTGCCTATTTTTTGGAGTTAAAACTTCAGACTTGGAATTAGATAGAAAAAAAATCCTTCTGTATGATTCGTCAGAGTCTTGTTCAGCACAAGACAGGACATTTTGTTGCGTGTCGGAGCTACTTTAACAGGTGATCCTTATGTCTCTATGGAGAAAAATACATTATGAGGAAATAGCTATTGAACTTACAATGTCTGATATAACTTTATAGAGGCAAATTAATCAAATCAAATATTAAAACATGTTTAGGTGCAGGATGGACAATTGTAATTTCCAGATGAAAGCTTGTTGCTAAGAGACCAAACTGACCAAATAAAAGTTTTGCCTCCCCTTAATAAAAAAAAAAAAATAAATAAATCCAGTTTCCAATGGACTCTTGCACATGAACATAAACGAACCACTTAATCTGTGTGTATCAAGAAGTTAAAATATCAGGAGTCCTATTACGGAGCTTTGAGTGGCGCCATTTTGCTCCTGACTAAGCCAAGTAATATTTCATTAAAACCATTGCCTAGTAGCCCATTACCCACAGCTCCCTCGTGGACAGAGCGGTCTTAAAGATGGAGGACGGCCATCTGGAAGTCATCAGGAGCGATGGGTGCGTTTAAGTGGCTGGCCCCGACACCATAGAGATCCATTTCATGCACATCTGGCCCGTGGCGTCCAAAAGAGTGAAAATTACAGTGTGAAAGACGGGGCCCATCACAGCTGATCACAGACGCTGTTTGTTGTCACACGCTGCCATATTGAGTTTGTCTTGTCATCTCCTCCATCCCATGTTCTTTTTATTTATTTATTTTTCTTCACATCATCTAAGAGCAAGACACAGACAAAACAGCGTATTTAGTTGACTTTGTGAGAGAAGAGGGAAATATGAAAGATGTTTTTGTGTCTGAACGATAATAGCGCCAATAGGGACTTGGAGAGTGGAGTGGATTGATGTTTTTTGAAGGGAAATTGTTGAGTAGGTTGAGAAATTAAAGCAGTTTGGAGTGTTTCTGGTTTGTACTTTGACCTGTTTTGCTTCAGAAATCCAGATTGTATTGTTGTTACAGAAATTGTCTTAAATCCAGGCCCGTTAACAGAAATTTGGGGGCCCGGGGCAAGACACCTCACATGGGCCCCCCTCTTATATAAATGTATAGAAAGAGGGTCCGGTTCTGGGCCCCCATAGACCTTTATAGAGCAATATTATACAATTGGGTGCCAAGTCAAATTCTAATTATTGATTCTTAGCTCTTAAACCATCATCATCAAAAAAAAGTTTTAAAAAAACAACAAAAAAACACGTTTAGGAAATCAATATCAAAAGCCACCTGCTTATCTCCATGACAATGTTCTCTCTTTCCCTGGAATGTTCCACAATATGACATTAAACTTATGTATTTCCATGTAGAGAGTGCATAGTGACATTACCAAAACAAAAACATGTGTAATTTAATAAATGTCAGATTACAAGACACATGCCATACCGTGGAATATTCCCGGTAAAGCAAAAACGTCTTCATGGAGAAAAGCATTTTGTCGACCAGAAAAGTTACACAGATGGACTTTTAAGTAACCCGACCATAACATTTCCGGTTTTACATGTGACTTTTGAGGAGACCAGATAAATGAAATAAATATCATGACAAAAACATTGTATAAACTCTTGGGGATTAACTTCTTCATTCATTTGTATGCAAGTCCTGGTCAGTAGGTGTCTTCCCTTCACTTACCTCTGCATAAACCTTTATTTTTATTTGTATATTTCATTGTAAGACAAGCGCGCACTTTCCCCATTGCTTCTGTCACATTCTAACTTTGTGATATTCTAACCATAGCTTGAGTTCTGTCAGATGATAATTGGCAAGATCGCTAACAAGCAAAGTCAAGCAAAGTACATCCTCTTCCACCAAAACAACCTCCTTCATTTTGAGTTCTCACCATCTGTAACGTCAACACATTTTTCCACACGCAATCTTTGGATTTACAGAGGGTTTGAATGTAGAAACAAAATCGTCAAGTTCATTTCAAAGTGTGCTCTCTAGTTGTTGCTTGTTTGAACCATAGACTGTATATATAAATGGACGTGGCTAACCTGCTAGCCACCTCATTCCAAATAGGAAGTGAGCAATGGGTGCACTTCAGGCTCCAATGACTCTGGCTCCAATTCACTTTCTGTTGAAAAACTCTGGCCCCTCTCTCTGTAACTGCTGCTGTCAAGCTTGTCATTTTGATCTTAAAATGTTCATTTTTATTCCGCTTTTGTGTCCGTAAATCAAGGTATGAACAGTAATAACAGACAAATCAGGCGCCTTTTTCACTGAGGTGGCTCCCCTTAGCTTTAGCAACAGGTTTGATTGACCACTTTGCAAAGCAACCGCTCCTTGCTAAATGAGTGGTGCGGGCAGAAAGTGGCGTTACCTTCAACAGCCTTACTCCAGATTGGCTCTTTGGTTGTTATGATACTCGGGGTCAGAATTCCAAACATGGAACTCGTCTCCAAATTCGCCGCTATAACTACTAGCCTCGATGAGCTTCATTTGACTGGAGGTAAATGCTATAGATGACGTCACACTTGCTTAGTCCACTTCTTTATACAGTCTATGGTTTGAATTCATGCCGAAAACTATTGGAATCACTAACACAGCGGCACATAGCATAGTGACTCTCAAATTAGTGAACGAGCTCCGTAAACTCCTGTACATTGTAAAGGTCGACGCACATGTTTGCAGCCAAATCATACCTTTAACATACCAAACGTATTCCCAGCAGTGTTATTCAAAAATCTCTTCCCTCCGTACTTCTGACAGCCTCACAACAGCACCGGCACACTCCCAGCGCTCCCCTCAGCCCCTGCCTTTTCAGTGGGCTCTGTGGGTGTATTAACAGAAGTGATATTTCACCAGCTCGCTGCCAGGCCTCCCAGGGGGCACTTGTGTTATTGCTACAAAAAACACGTCCTGTCTTGTGTGCGCCAGTGGGGATCTGTACAGTGAGCCACAAAACACAAGAACCCAAAGGCCAGGGAAGTTTTCTGCAGAAGTATTCAACCATACAAATAGAAACAGGACAGCACAGAGACAGCAGGCGATAGGCGAGATTTGTTAGAATATTTCTTAAAGGGGCAGTACTGTATTTGTACTTTTGTCACTAAAGGGCCGATATTACGCTATTTTCTGACCTATGTTATGTTGTTTTCTCATCACAAACAGACCTGGGGTTGGGTTTTGTTTTAATCGCACATGTTTAACACACAAATCCTGCATATTTAGGCTGAGGCTTTCAAATGGAAAACACTCTGTTCCACCTTGTGATGTCATGTAGTAATACAGGAAGTGCTCCACTGTGTTTTTGATATCCATACACCTTAGAATTATTTGGAGAATTTGAGCCCTGAAATTTCCAATCTCTACTGAACTAAAAGGAGCAGTTAACATGAAAACTATCACTTCATGGCGGAACAGATCATTTTGAGGTTTGAAGATGTAGACAGACTAATAATAAAGTGTTACTCAAACATGTGTGAATGAAACAAAACACAACTCCAGGTGTGTTTTTGAGGAGGAAGCAATATTATAACATGGTTTAAAGCTCACAAGAGTCCATTTCGAGGTTTTGGCGGAGCAATTCCACCTCCCACAGGTGAATGCTGTCATTGTGTCCTTGGGCAAGACACTTAACCCACCCTGCCCCCAGTGTCTGTGTACACTGGTGCATGAATGTGTGTGTGAATGTGTGTGTGAATGTGTGTGTGAATGGGTGAGTGGTTCCTCAATTTAAAGTGCTTTGAATGACTTGAAGTTGGAAAACCGCTATACAAAAATGTTACTAAATACCATTTGCAATTTACGTTTTAGTTTTGTTTTTTCATCCAGTCATTGAAATGAGATTCATGCTTTATGTTTAATCGCCTTTTCCCAGACTCATGGCTCAATATAAGTCAACCCTGTAAAATAAAGTAGCTTCGAAAAGGCTCAAAGGTGTTTAATGCGGCGAGTACCTGAGAAACTGAATGAGTTGTCAAACGCAGGCTTTTGCTAAAGTCGTACGGCGGTGTGGAAAATCAATAGCGCTGGCACCACTTAGCATGGTTTTAGCCAGTGGCCAGACCTCGGCCTCTTTACTAACAATACAGATGTAGAGCTAATCCAAATGGAAGAAAGGGGACTATTTTCTGCCTTGTCACAACTGACGAGGGAAGGATAAGAGCGTGGCTTTAAAGGTGTGAAGTATGTAAAGAGTTTAATCACAATATCATCACATGTTTACATAGCGCTTTTCCACCTTTAAGTCACTCAGAGCGCTTCACATCAAGGAACCACTCACCCGTTCACACACATATTTATACACCAGTCTGCTCTTGCATTTTTGGGTCAGTGGCATAATTTGGTTTCAATATTTTCTTCATCAATATATCGAATCAAATATATCGCTCCACTAATGATGTTTATGTCGAGAGAGGGATTCGAACTGTTAACCTTTGCATCAGTGGGCAAACGCTCTACCAACTGAGCTAAATGGGCGTCAGTAGCTCGGTTGGTAGAGCGTTTGCCCACATGCAAAACAAAAGTCCTAATTTTCTGCATTTAAATAAATACATCCCGACAATTCATTATAAGCAGATGACAATGTGCTCAGCTACTTATCACTGATGGCTCTGATTAAACCTTTTGATACAGGAACATTTAATTCCAGATCACATGACTGCATAAGGCTGAGGACGAGCCGTGACAAAACTGAGACGGAAAAGAGGCTTTTAGCTGTTTTGCTTCACAAAAATGAAATGCACAGAAGGAAAACTGGATACTTTGGAGACACAATCGCAATTTAATAATCTGGTAACCAACTTTTATACTCACACCTGTTTTAATGTTTTCTATGGACTTGTGTATTTGTTTGTTTTGTTTGTTTGTTTTTCTGGGCACTTGTGAAAAGAGAGAAAGAAACCAGTGTTCGTTTTGGCAAGATTTGGACAATTGTATTTGTTAGTATTTAGTATTTTGGATCAATCTTGTTAAAATAAAATGTAATTCAAATATTGTGTGTTTAGTTTTAATGTAGTTTTCAGTTCAAAAATGTCATGCTGATTCTGACGATTAAATCCATAGTTTTAGTCGAACTGAAATTATAATTATATTTTAGTGTACAAAACACTCGGTTTAACTGACAACAAATGGACCAATGTGATCTCCAGAGTCACTGTTTTTGCTCGTGTTAATGATTTTACTTTATCCATCACTCCCTGTCTGCCCATAGTTACTCAGTTTTATTACTTAAGTGAAAGAAGCAAAAAGTTACTCAAGTAAAAGTAAAAGTATCACATGAAAAAAATATACTTAAGTAACAGTATTTAATATATTAAAATGTACTTCTGGAGTTAAAAGTATTTCACACAAGTCCTGTTATTTATTTATTTATTTATTTTTAAGAATTAAGTGTAGTAAAGATTTAAAAATGATACATATTTTGGTGAACACTAACAATATGAATATGTTTCTCAACTTTTCTTATGAATTTTGTGTGTTTACTTTTGTTTATCCAAAGCTGAAGCTCGAAAAACACGACCATGTTAAAAATAACCCATGAAATCATATCAAAAGTACTTTTTACTTTTCAGTCCTGTTGCAAAATAAAACATGTGGAGTAGAAAGTACAGATACTGCTCTCAAATGCAGTGAAGTAAAAGTAAAAAGTATCCACTGTAAAATGTACTTAAGTAGAATTTTTAGGTATATGTACTTTACTCTGTGTACTTCATTACCTTCCACCACTGCAGAAACGTAAACCCAGTTCCCTCTGCTGCAACTGTATGAAAAATATAGGACCTTTCCATTGTAGAAGCAGCACTGCAAAAGAGAAATGGCAGAAAAATAAACAAAGAAAGAAATAACATATGAAAACTGGAGAATATACATGTTCAAGAATCATCAAAAACAGAAGTAGCAATATTTTTAAAAAGTCTAGCATAGCAGTGCCATTAGCTTTAGCCAAAACACTATATGCACACCAGGAGGAGCACTGAATGTATCGTATTAAATATAGAATCTTTTTTTTTTTTTTATGTGGTCCATAGTGTAGGAGGTGCAGAGCAGGATTCAATGAGTCCTTTATGAGCTGTTCCATGAGCCACACAGGCACCAGGCAGACACTGACCACTGACCAGTCCAGTCATTATCAATATTTTATACTGCGCTCACTATAATACAGCTCACCAGGTATGCAAGGATCAGGCCCCCTCTGTAACACTGCAAACTCTGTATCACATTTGCCAACCAAGTTTTTTTATTTTATATTTTTTTAGTGTTATTATATTGTTTCTTTGGCCTATGGAAAGACAGAACCTACAAGATGCCCCACTTCTAGAAGCAAGGGATATAAGCCATTGTCCTACTTTCCTACTTTTACTAATTTGAGATAATAAGGAATCCATAGGCATCGCCCATCTGTGTCCCCCAGTAGATATGTTCAAATTAAACTAGCTTTTACCGATGATAATTGTAATGCTGTTTTTTCCTCATATACAAAAATATTGAACCTAATGGCCAAGTTGTTCATGATATAATTTGGTGTTTTCGTTCCCAAGTTGACTATCCAATCAAAACCTAAACCTAAAATGACTCTCTCTGATCTGAACGGTCACTAACTAGACCCCAGCACCTGCAGACAATCATCAATCAGTGCTAATGCAGCCTCTACAGCTCAGGGAGTGAATTCTGGAGGTTCTGAGATTTCACATGAGGTCTGTTCACATACTAAGATTGAGACAAATGTGTCCTGTTTGTATAAGTACTCACAACAGAGCATATATGTTTATATTCAGAGTATTTTCACTTTAAGAATTGAACTAATACTTGTACTACAGCCAGCTCGTGGTTCAATGCTTTAAATGTCATTTTGTTGTTGTTTTTGTTGTTGTTTCAGTAGTAGTTGTTTTAGTTGTTCTTGCAGCAACTAAAACAACTACTACCACTACTACTACTACTACTCAGAATCAGAATCAGAAGACATTTATTGCTATTGTCTGTGAACACTACTATTAAAGCAACAACTAATACTACTACTACTACTACTACTAAGAAAACAACAACCAAAACTACCACTACCACTACTACTACTAAAGCAACAACTAAAACTACTACTACTGCTACTACTACTACTACTAAAGCAACAACTAAAACTACTGCTACTACTACTACTGGTACAACTGCTACTACTACTACTATAACTATTGCTGCTACTGCTACTACTACTACTAAAGCAACAACTAAAACTACTGCTACTACTACTGGTACAACTGCTACTACTACTACTACTACTACTACTATAACTATTGCTGCTACTACTACTACTAAAGCAACAACTAAAACTGATAAATATCACTAAATAATCAGGTTGAGCTGTGATCAGAGTGTGTCACAGATCAGAGAGCAGTCTTCTCGTCTCCTCGTGCCGTTTGAGCTCTGTAGATCCTTGTGTAGCGGCTCTTATGGCGCTGTTTGATTGACAGTTGTGTTAGAATGGCTCACAGTGGTCATTACACTGATTACCTCCATTACACCGTCAGTCTTAGGCAGCTGATGAGCACACTCACAATCCTCCGTCCATCACGGCTGCTCCGGTCCCTGCCGTTCATCTCAATTAGGACGCGTTCAAATGGCGAGCTTGTTGCCCTTGGAGCGTTTGACTTCCTGCTTCCCCCCGAGGGTTCGAATCTGCCTCACCAACAACATGTCAGTTAGTTTACCTGCAGACGAATGCATTTTCACAGCCATATACAGTATTTTGCTAGGTGTCAGAACGTATACACAAGCAAAGTATACAATGTGTAAGATGAAGCCATTTTGTGTGCGGGCCCTGACCCCACTCACTCTCTCCCACACACAGGGTTTTGATTATAGAAGCCAATTATGGAGCTGTGTGCTGGCCATTAGTGCAGGAAGACATAGACCAGGCTTGTTTTTGTTTTCTGGTGAAGGTTGACAATTATTACATTGCTATGGGGTGCGATGGTAACTACGGTGGTACTTTCAAATGGTTTGGAAGTTGTTAGCTGCGACCGTGGCTAAGTTGTGAAGGTTTTAACAAAGTAAAATATGAAAATCTTTTTAAAATCCAACAGTTCCTCTAAAAAAACTCAATGATTGGCTGATGTGTGTCATGTGGAGTTGTGTTTTGTTTCATTCACACTTGTTTAACACACAAACCCTGCAGATTTAGGTTCTTGAGTTCTTCTCTCAAACCGAAAACACTCTGTTCCGCCTTGTGATGTCATGTGGTAATACAGGAAGTGCTCCACTGTGTTTTTAAACTCCACACACCTTCACTAAAGGCATTTAATAATTAGAATCAGCGCTGGAATACTGAAAAAAGGTAAAAGGAGCTGTAAACTTGAACTACCGCTTCATGACATCACAAGGTGGAACGGAGCATTTTTTGAACTGAGCATGGGTGCACTTCTTGCTCCATCGATTCTGCTTACAATTCACTGTCTGTCTCCCCTCTGCTGTCCAACTCATTATCATTTTTGGTCTTAAAATGTTCGTATCAACCTGCTCTACATGATCCTGGTGTTTTTATTTTGCCATTGTGGCTGTAAATCCCTTAGGTCACTCCCATTAGCACTAGCAACAGGTTTGATTGACAGCGTTGCTAAGTGGCCACTCCCTTGTAAACCAGCCGCATTACCTTCAACAGCCTCGCTCCGGATTGGCTCTTTGGTTGCTATGATACCCCAAATATAAAACTCTGCTCCAAATCCACCCCTATAACTGCTCGCCTCGATGAGCATCATAGTCCGCTTCTTTACAGTCTATGCATGTAACACATCATTCAAATTCCCCATATGGACTTTATGCTAAAAGTGCAGGTGCTGTTCACTAAGCACAGTCCGCTAATGGTCCACTAAAAGCTTGTAATCGGCCCAGACAATAGCCGTGGGACATTACCATAGATATTTCCTTATTGTAAACATTTCTATGACTCTTATCATGCATTATTTATGTTGAATATAATACTCTTAGTGCTGATTTAAATTATAAATAGTACACTCTTATGATGTCTATAGATCTGTGTTCCATTCTTTCCATCTGTAGTAAACATGGTTACCTTGAGCCTTGTAGTATTCAGTGGATCAAGGTTAATATTTCTACTTCTATTCAAGCTAAATGGCTTTGTCTGAATCAAAGTCATTCACTTCACTGTGAAGCCTAATACGCTTTTCTTCACTTTTCAATCGACCCTTGAAGCAACAGAGCAATGCCACTGCAAGATTACCTTTGGACTCTATGATGGAACAAGAAGAAATATATACATACAAATAAACTGAAATATTTAAAGCCCCACCTTGTAACTTTTTAACCATTAACCATATTGGATGTCTTATCACACAGAAAAACAAGCATTCTTTTGACTCTTACTTGGCCTGCTTGTTACCATGGATATGTTGTTCTTTGTTGCAAGTGTTTTAATATCGTCTTAATGGAGAATGTTCCAAAGTATGGCTTTAACTTTCTATATCCATGGAATCATGCAGGTGACATGGCACCTCCAGGAAGTAACTTCAAAAGTGAACAGTAACAAGTGAGACAACAGTAGCTCAATCGGTAGAGAGTTTATCCATTGAAGGCTGGGAGTTCAAATCCCGCTCTCGACATAAAACATCATGACTGTGCAGATCCACTGACCCACAGGTCGGCGGTGCGATTCTATCTCCCACAGATGAATGCTGTTGTTGTGTCTTTGGGCAAGACACTTAACCCACCTCGCCCCCAGTGTCTGCGTACACTGGTGTGTGAATGTGTGAGCGCGATATAAAGTGCTTTGAGTGCCTTGAACGTGGAAAAGCGATATATCAATATATACGTTACCATGACCATTTACCTGAGCATTTTAATTCTTTTTATTCCATTTCAAGATTTCCATAACGACTCCTTTTTACCCGAATAATACCCAAAGTTTGAGTCAAATTCTGAGTGGTATAACTTCACCTTAAAGTGCCAATGCTTCCGGCTGCTTCCAATTCATATAACACAATTTGACATTTAGCCGCTAAGCCTGTTCAACTTCCCTCACTTTTCGGTCACAGTTGGTCTAATTAAAACTTATTATCATCTTTTGCAGGGAGCCCTCCTCGATACAAAGATTAGGTCGTTTCCTCAGTGGGGCCCCCATCGTGCTCTTAATATGCAGTCCTTGTGCTGCTCTAATGGTAGATGGTCACATTTTTATATAGCACTTTTCCAATTTCAAGACACTCAAAGGAGCCACTCACCATCCACACACACATTCATACACTGGGGTGAGGTGTGTTGCCCAAGTACACAATGACTGTATTCATCTGTGGGAGCTGGAATCACACCTCCAACCTGTGGGTCAGTGGATCTAACCGCTCTAGCAATGATGTTTGTCGATATGAGTTGCTTAAGTATCTTGTCCAAGTGTTTTGTCCAAGAACACAACGACAGCTCTACCAATGATGTTTGTGCCGAGACGAGGTAGTTAAGTGAACCGTCAAGAGCGGGACTCGAACCGCCAACCTTTGAATCGGTGAAGAAACCCTCTACCAACTGATCCACTGTCGCCTACTGCCTGCACCATATCCAAAACTGCCGAGAGGTAGAATCCCGTGTGTTGAATAGCAGTGAATATTGTGGTATTAAATTACTCGGAGCGGAGGCAGTGCTCTGAGTAATTGCATATGTAGATTTTTTTTAGTTTTTTTTTTTTAGTATCTCGCTACAAATGGAAATGCAGGGTAGACCACCGTGACAGCAACAGAAAGCGCAATTAGGCAGAACCAAGAACCTCCTATTTGTCTTAACACTATACTCTCCACATGCACAATAAAACAAGCCTTCCATGACAACACATCATCGTCCAGTCTTATTTTTAACATAGAAAAAGATGCTATTCTTCAAATGGCTCCCGTGTACAGTACAGACTCCTTCCTCAGACGGGATGAAGTCGTCACGCCCACACATTGCCAGCTCCACGGCGCAGTGCCTTAGGATATTTGCTCATGATTTCAGATACTGTTTCTATTATCTCCGAGCGCTAGTTGTCACGGCATCACTTAAGTCTACTGCGGTCGTTAAACTGATCTGATTTCCTCAACTTATTCTCGGAAAGCCGCCGGGACGATCATTAATTAGCTCAGGCAACACAAAGAGAAGAAGCTTGTTTGATATGCTCGTTCTGTCCCTACAAACTCCAATAATGATAATGTGATGTGGAGCTAGTGTTAGAGTGCCCTCAGGGTCTACTGTGTTATTAGCACTATTTACTTTAGCATTTACTTTGTCTCTGTCCAGTCTAAATCAACTTAAAGCAACTGTACAATGATGTGTAATCACCTATAACATTTACTGATAACAATTGTAATGCTGATTTATTCTTAGTTACAACAATCATTGGACATGATGGACAAGTTGTTTTAAGTCATTTTCACACAGTGTGCTCTGCGGTGCGCCCTCCAGACGCTTTAGATTTACTTCTGTTTACTTCACTTTTGGGTCGACCCTGTTCATACACCGTGAGCCACGTAAGAGTCCATCAGCTGATCAAAGAACTTATTTCTACGCACTTCAAGCGACAGAGCCCCGTGAATACACATGCGAATGCTCACTTCCCCTAAACGTCGTGGTCTCTTCTTTCACCTGTGGCTAAATACACTGTGAGGACTGAATGTGGAGGTGGTGTGGTGAAAAGAGAAAAAGCTTTTAGAACGTCACACAGACCCAGGCTCACCTGCGCAGACAGAGGCAGGAGACTAGTCTCCTTCTGGAGACTGATATTAAGTTGATCCAAATTGACTTGTCAGACAAACATGTCAAACACAGCACTGCAGCACCCATTCATAAAAATATATATGATCTGAGCGCTTTTTTGTCCAATTCCAACTCCCGGACTGCGTAGGTCAGCCGGGTTCAGCCAGAGGTCGGCCCAAGCTCAACTGTGTTCACACCACTCTTGTCCCACTCCAGAGTGTGAGTGGAGCCGCTCCCAAGTGTGAGTGGAGCCCCTCTGAGACCTCCTGTTTCAAGCGCTCTGGGACCAGCCGTTTACTGTGGTCCAGAATGTGACTGTTGTGTTCACACTGGCCTAAGCACTGCTCTTGGAGGGAATGGTCTTTTAGGTCGACCTGAGGCAGTGTGAAAAGTTGCAATTTTGTGTTTTGGTTCTCAAGACGCTTATCCAGTCAGAAAGCAGAATGAGCCTCTCATGAGTCTCTCATTTATGTTGCCAGGTTGCAATGCTGAAATCATGAATTCTTACTACCTAAACTTTAACCTCAGTCAGTCATCTGCGTCTGCTGCTGCAGTATATGCTGTTTATATTCTGAGAATGAGATAAACTTGTGTGTGTCTTCTGCAGGCTCTGGTAACACATTATTTTTTTTTTTTAACTGCTAAAGCGCAGACTACGTACAGCTGTTGTTGATAATCTGCTTGTCTGTTGTTGCCTGTTTCAGAGATTTATTTTCTAACTTTATGCATGTCTACAGTTTTGTGAAGCGACTGCTGTTGTGATTTTGAGCTCTACCAAAATAAACGGAACAGAATTAATTTCCAAGAAATTTATGACTAATACTGTCTTTCTACTGTGTTCAGTTTCTTGTTAAATTTCATCTTTACCACAACACAACACAACTAACTATAGGATACGATATTTACTGAGGATATGAATAGATGTGGGGGATGGGGAGAAATTCAGGATGGGGGCTCTGTCTTGGATGGTTAGGTTCCAGCCGATTGAAGACCCTCACCTTCTGTAGATGGTGAGGTCTTCGGGCTGAAAGATGAACAGACACAGGGAGGGAGGGGTCAAGAGAGCGGAGACAGGGGGTGTTGCCAGGATAGGCTTGTATAAATAGGACTTCTGGGTAATTAGAGGTGTGTTTGAGGTGAGGTCCTGCTCTTGAAGCTGTTATTCATATCAACTCCACATCTTTGTAGTTTGAGTCCAAATCCCATATTGGGTTTTTAGTCTGTCAGACTGGTGCGTACCGAGCCATTTACAAAGACACCAAACTGTGTGTCACCTCCTGTGTCTTATCCCCTGGAACTGACACACAAACAAGCCCCACTGTGATAAACCCCAGCCAGTGTTGGGAAGTAACCATAGACTGTGTAAAGAAGTGGACAAAGAGTGTTGAGCTTATCGAGGCTCACAGTTACAGGGGCCAATTAGGAGCCAAGTTTCATATTTGGAATTCCAACCATGAGTATAATAGCAACCAAAGAGCCAATCCAGAGAGAGGCTGTTAAAGGTAATGCCCCCTCCTGCCCGCACCACTGTTTTAGCAGGGAGCGGGCAGTTAGTAATGCTGTTGATTTTAAGATCAAAATGTCCATGCTCACTGCAGCAGTGACACACACACAATTTTTCAATGTAAAGTGAATTGAAGCCAGAGTTGATGGAGCCGGAAGCGCGCTCATGAGCACTTCCTATTTGGAATGTGACTGCTAACAGGTTAACTATGTTCATTTATATGCAATCTATAGTTGAGTCCAATTCACATTTTGGCTTTTTTGTCTGTAAATGGCCCAGTATGCACCAATCTAACAAAGACACCAAACTGTGTCCGCTGGAATCAAAACCAAACAAACCCCACTGTGATGAACCACTGAGCCAGTGTTGGGAAGTAACTGAATATATGTGCCAAAAATACATATTTGGAATACTGATTGTGAGTAACTGAAAATTGAATTATTTGATGAAATACAATGCAAACGCCACAGCATTTACCATTAATGATACATTATGTACCTGCTGGAGGGTCCATCACCTGCTTGTCTCCTTGGACATGTACTTATTGCTTAGCCCACTATGTCCTGTAGCATTGACCTTATCTATCTCTATGTAGACCAGGGGCGTCAAACACATTTTCACCGAGGGCCACATTAGCAAAATGGCTGCCCTCAAAGGGCCAGATGTACAACTTTTTTAACTTGTTAATTAACTGTTTCTGTATTTATTACTTATTCAAATTACAAATATTGCATATGCATTTGCCTAGATGTAAAAAATATGGCTGTGTAACTGTGTATCTCCTGATAAAATGACATTTTAAGACCATCATATTAATTTTCCCTCTCGAGGGCCACATAAAATGTTGTGAAGGGCCACATTTGGCCCCCGGGCCTTGAGTTTGACACATGTGATGTAGACAAACTAGTGACACTGTTCAGCGTTTTATTTGTTCAACAGAAACACCGGTAATGGAACAAAAGCCTGATAGATGTGTTTAATGTCATACTGTGGAACATTCAGGTGCGGTATTAGTAAAAAAAATAAATAAATAAATAATGAATTAAAAAAAGAAAACACAGCTCTTCTGTTTGAATGCATGTACAGTTTTTCTTCTATATTTAGTTTCAAAACATAAGGCTGTTTTAATCATATGTCAAGTTTTTACACTAATGCAACTTAAAGAGAACGTATGAAGGATTCTGTGATTGGACTATGTAACTAAATACATTATATAATTATAAATATTTTGTATTATCAACACTGTGCAAAGCCAAGAATTCTGCACATTTACAGAGCTCTATAGAGACAGACATAGACCAGGGCTCGGCAACATGTGGCTCCTGAGCCACATGCTGCTTTTTCTTCCTTATACTGCTTATGTGCGTGGCTTGGGAATTTAGGTTATAAGTATTTAATTGAACTGCATTTATCTTTTTTTTTTTTAAATTGTAGTTTAAATTGGAAGATTATTGTGCTTTTGAAATATTAAAATAAAATTATATATATATATATTTTTTTTTTGTCTCTCAAAATAAGTGTCACATAAGCTGGTGTTCTCGCCAAAACAAACACTGCTCATGCCTCACAGATGACAGCTCACAGTCCTGCGTAAAGATGAAAGTGACTTCGTAGAACCCTGATTTGCGGACGCTGTGCAGACTCAGGAGCAGAAGTCTCTGTAGTAATTCATGGATTTCATAAGCAACACACTATAGTTGTTTATACAAAGTCTAAAGGTAAAAAAAAATAAAAATAAAATGTTATATATATATATGTGTGTATATATATATATATATATATATATATATATATATATATATATATATAATCTCTTCTTTTTATACGTCAGAAGTATTTGGTTCCCAGTGTTTCTTTTGTTTTGTTTTTTTTCCATGGAAACCGGGTCTAAATGGCTCTGGGGGCTAAAGGTTGCTGACCCCTGCCATAGACTGTATATACATATAGACATGGGTAACCTGCTGGCAGCAGAGTTCCAAATAGGAGGTGATCATAGGCTGCACTTCCGGCTCCATCAACTCGGGCTCTAATTCACTTTACACTGGTAAACTTGCCCCTCTCTCCATAAGTGGTGCTGTCAGGTTCATCGTTTCAGTCTTAAAATCTTTTTATTAACCCGTTCTCCAGATTGGTTCTATGATAACCATGGTCGGAATGTCAAATATGGAACTTGGCTCCAAATATGCCTCTATAACTGCTTGCCTCAATGAGCTTCTTGACGTCACACTCACTCACAGTCTCAGTCCACTTCTTCATACAGTCTATGGGACAGACATCCTCCTCCGATATCACACGGAGACACACACAAGGGCCAATGACTCTCCCCAGACAAAACAGAATCAGCTCATTTCATATGCTCTTTCAGAAAATAAACTCTTTTTTTTCTAAATATGAAGCCCCAAATATATATGTTTGGGTGATTGAAGTGTTTTTAGTCAAACTTATCTTATACTGTCAAATGTCTTCAGCGTGTCATTCAAATCCTTGGCATCAGCATCGATAAAAGCTCCAAATGCTTGGGAAGTCTGACGGATGTGATTTTGTCAGTTTGGACACATGCTTAACCATTCATCTAAGACCTGCCATTTCAAACACTATAAATAGTATCATTTGAACAGGGCACTGCATCACTGTCACACTGAACCCTCAATATGGAACAATGCAAACCTCACTAGCTTCAATGGGTTGGGTTCATGTGAAATCATAAACGTCTAGGATGTCTATAGTTTAAAACAGCTGAAGGACGGGTCAGAAGTCTAAGCTAGAACTGGCTGTTAAGGTGTCAGATGGCAGATTTGTTGACCTGGTTTATGGTTAAAATCTTTTAAGGAAGGCGGCAGTAGCTCATTTGGTAGCGTTTGTCCTCTGATCTGAAGGTTGGCGGTTTGATCCCACTTTTGTCATAAACATCATTGGTAGATTATCAATGGTCATGTCTTGATTTACAGACAAAATAGCGAAATAAAAACACCGGGATCATGTAGAGCGGGTTAATACAAACATTTTAAGGGCAGCAGTTCTAAAAGAGGGGTGGCAGTTTTTCAATGTAAAGTGAATTGGAGCCAGAAGTGCGTCCATGCTCACTTCCTATTTCAAACGTGGCGGCTAGCTGGTTAGCCATGCGCATTTATATATACAGTCTATGGTCTGTGTACACTGGTGTATTAATGTGTATCAATAGATTGGTGGTTCTTTTATCATTTTAATTTCTGGGCCTATCCACATGAAACAAAAAACTGAGTGAAAGTTCAACGTCTTCTCTGTCAGTGTAAATAAACAAAAGTGAAATCAGTCTTTCACAATGACCTCAGAAAGTGGAGCTATTCAGCTACAAAGATGAGTTAATCTTGCAGGTTTGTGGACGCAATCCCAATCAAATATTGATAAGGTTCAACGTTTGCAGAGTTCTATTGTGGATTTTTCTTCCACAGAGTTGCACCATAGCCTGTAAAAAGAAGTGGACTAAGTGAGTGTGACGTCACCCACAGCGTTCAGCTCCAGTCAAATAAAGCTCATCGAGGCTAGAGCAGTTATAGCGGACAATTTGGACCCAAGTTGCATATTAGAAATTTCAATCGCGAGTGTCATAGCAACCAAAGAACCAATCCAGAGCGAGGTTGTTTAAGGCAACACCCCCTTTTCGCCGGCACCGCTGATTTAAGGTGTGCGGCAACGCCGTCAATCAAACCTGTTGGCGCCTGATTTCTCTGTCATTAATGTTCATATCTGATTAACCGAAAATACCAAAATAAAAATACCAGGATCATGTAGAGCGGGTTAATACGAACATTTTAAGACCAAAAATGACGAGCATGACAGCAAAAATTACAAAGAGAGGGGCCATCGTTTTTCAATGTAAAGTGAATTGGAGCCAGAGTTGGACACGGAAGTGCGCCCATGCTCACTTCCTATTTAGGACACAGCAGCTAGCAGGTTAGCTACACTTGTCCTTGCCACTATCCGAGATATTGAGTTCATCCATTATGTGTTGGTGCGCACATCTCCAGCCAAGTTGATCTAACCATGTCTAGTTCCGTTGTACCGGTCGGCCCCTGAAGTACACATGGATGTATAATTCAACATGTTTTCTCACTGTTTCCTGTCCTTGCGCTGCCATAGTAACCAAGACTTATTTTCTAGTTCTTCTGTTTACATTGCATTGTGTCCAATCCCCCATAACGAATGTGTGTGACTACAGGGCGCTGTGGACTAACTTTATGATTCTCTCCTGCAACTATCATTTTAAATACTTATGAACCGTGTTTGTCTTTGTACTTTGAGTTTAAAAAATATATAGTAGCAAAAACGTTTACTCTTTTAACATTAAAGCGTCGACAGTAGCTCAGTTGGTTGTGGAGGGTTTGTCCACTGATCTGAAGGTTGGTGGTGCATAATCTAATAAATGCAAGACATGATTAATGCACCACTACGGAACATTGAGAAGCCAGGTACAGTGACCGCTCACCCCACGGTTCAGGAACAAAATATCCCATTAAGCACAAGACCTGTTCTTTTACTTAAAACTTTATAAACAAAAACTTTATAAACTGCAAAGTTATAAAAACATGTCACAGAATCTTTTCTCTTAAAACGACAATAATAGTTAGCATGTAGCTGGTTCCCAAGTAGCAGTTTCGTACGTAGCTGGTTAGCCTCCTCGATGCCTTTGAACTCTTATTATTTGGATTTTTTGAAAACGGGAAAAACATATGGAAAATTGACTTCCCAAACCTAAGCGAGCTGTTACTGGTGAGCTCCAAATGTAAGTCTATAACAGTCTGTGACCTGCTTGTCTCCTTGGACATGTAATTGCTTTGCCTGAAATGTTCCGCAGTACCTTGTGTGCGCAGTGACCTTATCTTTCTCAATGAATGACGATGCCACTAGCTTGTCTACACAGTGTTTTATTTGTTTAATTCTAATGTTTATAAGTTGGCATCATTTCTCTATAAAGCCTGAAAGAAGCAGCAAATGAGTTTGTTTAAATGAGTCCATTGGTGCTTGTAACACACGGGCAAATGGTCTGTTGTATTTTATTGTATTTTTGTTATTGGTGTCTTATAAGCCTATTAAAGGGCTCAGTATATCTGTATACAAGACACAATAATCAAATAAATTCATTTGTTTTCAATAGAAATGCCTGTAATGGAACAAATGTAAGATAAGATATGTTGCCATACAGTGGTCCCTCGTTTATCGTGGGGGTTACGTTCTAAAAATAATCCACAATAGGCGAAATCTGCAGCAGTCAGCTTTATTTTTAACAATTATTATATATGTTTTGCAGCTGTAAAACCCCTCACAACACACTTTATACACTTTTCTCAGACAAGGATTAACATTTTCTCTCATTTCTCTCTTGTTTAAACACTCTCAAAGTTCAAACCTTCATAGATAAAAAAAATAAATGAGTACAGTTTAATAGAACAAAACCACATTATTTTCCTCATTCTTTATGTAATGAACCGAAGATTCCTTTATGCCGTAATGGCGCCCTACAGCCTCGTAACTTCTACCTTCCTTCCAGTCCAGAAGTCCAACTTTTTCTGCAATGATTAGCATCTTCCTCGACCTTTTGGGTGCGACCGCAGGTGTCTTTGTCGGTGCAGAACGTTTCATCGACATTGTGGGTTTTGTCAGGCAGAAAAGTCCCACTGTTAGTGAAGACACAGCACAGAGGAGATTGATTGACAATGGTCTACAGTCCCTTAGCCAATCAGGATGCAGAACACAATGCGTTATAGTGAGGGACAACTGTACTGCGAAACATTCAGACCATGCAATAACGATAACAAGTATGCCACATGAAAAACGTACACAGTATATCTTTATTATCTCAGTCAGAGCAAAAAACCTGTCTTACTTCATGGATGGCACAGTGGAGGGAAGTAGTTTCATATTACAAAACTGGCTCCTCTTTTTCCCGTCTGCTCTTTACAGTCTGAAACGCTCAAGTCTATGTCTCCAAACAGCTTCACAAACACATCACTTTGGTCTCATGTTGGTGCTTGGTTTAATCCAATGCATTTAATTGCTCTTTTCGCTCGCCAATTTGCAATTAGCTTTAACAGGTAGCGAGTGCGTGCTCCAAAAATGTAAGAGTGCTTCTGGAAAAGTTTGTAATGAATTTAAAAAAGCATTTTGAAAACAGACCGTTGGTAACTGCATCTGTGGGCGCGTTTAACTTCACGCCGGCAAAGATTTCAAATGCCTCTTGTTGTCGGAGCGTGTTTTATTTTTATTATTTTATTTTCTTCATGGCCCCTGGTGCAGTGCAGATGACAGAACGCCCGGGGTTTGTTAAAATGAAATCTGAAATCAAACATTGATTGCGCAGTGAGGGGTGGAGCGGGGCTAACACACACTGTGAGAAAGCCCAATGGATTCAAAGGGCCGATTCTAATAATTTGTCTTTATTTCTACAGGGAGAGCCCGATGAGCGCTCCAGACTCTATTTTTCATGTTTAAAATACAGAACGATACAAAAACGAGGTCCACTTAAACATTTATACTCACACCTGCTCCTGTTTTTAATGTTTTAACACCACATTATTAAAGTACATTAGTGGCACCAATCTATCCAGTTTTGCCTGTCCTTGGAAGCACAATAACCCATCCATGCAGGGACTCCCAGACTTCCCACACCCCAGACGCTTCCTCCAGCTCCTCCAGTGGGACCCCGAGGCGTTCCAAGGCCAGCCGAGAGACATAGTTTTCCGTTATTTTGCTGCCAGCTACAAACAAAATAACCAAAAGCTTATTTTTTTCCACATTTCAATTCGACTTTGACCAGTTTTTAGACGTAGACAATCATGAGGTCTTGGATTAGAAGCTCCTGTATCAAAGTTCAACAAACAAGTGAGATATTGAGTCAGTCTATCGTCGTAGTCCCTTTTAAATACAGTGTTCTTCTGACACATAGCGTATTTTCCAGTGAGGTAATCCCATAACCGCTAATATAATGTTAACAAGAGCCAAAACGTTCTAAATTTCGCAGCAGATATTCAATTATTGCACTCATCAAAACGACGAGTACAAGGTTTAAGTGCCAGAAAATGGAGGTTTTAGTGTTGATAACTTGGATAGAGGGAGTGTTCTTCAACTTAGAGCTACTTCCTGTATTTTTCTCATCTTTTATTTCCGCAGAGTTGCTACTTAGCTGATATAAACCTGTTATAAATATTTAACACTGGCACGATCACACCAAACGAAGTCATAATTAGAAAAACATGAAAACCTGTTGCTGTTTTCTGATGTATGTTATAATGTTGTTTCCTCATCACAAACATACCTGGAGTTGTGTTTTGTTTCATTGACACATGTTTAGTCCATTTTCCTTAATACAGGACCTTTTAAATGGGATAGAAACAGCTGTGTGTGTTCTTAGTTAACGATTTCATTTGGTCAGCATTCTCAGAGAAGCAGCAGTGATGTGTTGTATAATAAAACTGGCCCTGAATAGACTCAAAATGGCCCGAACGAGGAGAGAGAGATCGCATTTGTTTTACTGATCTGGGCTGACCACTGTGAAGGACAAGTGTTTGAGTGTCTTTGAGCCCCGGCTGTTCAAACGCTTCCAAATACAACACAATACAAATACTTGAGCTCAGTTGGCACAAGGTTCTAGCTGTGAGTGTTCTGTTAAACAATGACACTGGACTCGACACTTTTGTACTACACTTTACAACAAGATTTGGTCTCACGGATAACAGTGTTGGGAACATAGACTGTACATATAAATGGACACTGCTAACATGCTAGGTGGCGTGTTCCAAATAGAAAGCGAGCGTGGATGCGCTTCCAGCTGCATCGACTCTGGCTCCAATTCACTTTACATTGAAAAACTGTGGCCTCTCTCTCTGTAACTGCTGCAGTCAGGCTCATCATTTTGGTCTTAAAATGTTCGTATTAACCTGCTCTACATGATCCTGGTGTTTTTATTCCGCTATAGTGTCCATAAATCAAGATATGAACATTAATAACGGATAAATCAGGTGTCTTCTTTTCTAGTGGTCATTAGCTTTGGCAACAGGTTTGATTTACAGCGTTGCTAAGCGCCCGTTCCCTGCTAAACCAGCGGTGCAGGGGGGAAAGGACGTTACCCTCGACAGCCTCACTCCAGATTGGTTCTTTGGTTGCTATGATACTCACGGTAGGGATTCCAAATATGGATTGACTTCAAATTCACCCCCTATAACCTTTAGCCTTCATTTGACTGGAGCTGAACGCTATGGGTGACGTCACACTCACTTAGTCCACTTCTTTATACAGTCTATATTTGGGAGGTAACTCAATACATGGGCCAAAATTACATGTACTGAATACTAATTTCGAGTAACTGTATTGTGGTACAGTAACATCCTGACTAACGTTTTCGAGTAAAAAAAATCCAAAATTGATTTGTATTGTTACTGTTGACCAAAATCCATATCATTTTAATCAATATTACTACATTTACTTAAAAATACTTAACAAACTTGAGTGAGTATTTCATCCACCCCTGCATGGCTGTGCTTCATCTGCAATTTTAGCTTCGAACTGCACAGAATCAGTGAGAATAAAGAAAACACAGCTCTTATAGTGTGTGTGTGTGTGCACGTGTGTGTGTTGCTCCTGCAGTGCACTCATGTGTGATTTTGTCGTTAATTATACATTAATTAATACACACAAAAAAAATCTGTTTGTAATTATGTCCCATGTTTTAAGTCTCGAATACAATGAAATTCTGTGTAAAACTCTATGTAAAAGTAAAGGCAAGGCAAGTTTATTTGTATAGTGCAATTTGTACACAAGTGCTTTACAGAGTATTTAGAACACAGTACTCTGATTGGCCTATGTAATACATTTTAATGCACGTATTCAGAATTCTGTAACTAGATACATCCTCAAAGTATTCTTCCCATCACTGCTGACCTGTTACTTTCAATACAGAAACATGTCAGTGTTGAGAAGCAGAGGGGGCAGGTGGTACGGCACAGGGGGCAGGTGGTACAGCACAGGGGGCAGGTGGTACGGCACAGGGGGCAGGTGGTACAGCACAGGGGGCAGGTGGTCAAGGGCAGGGGGCAGGGATAGATCCTTTCACTGTTTAATATAGACTAACAATTTGATATTCCACATATATCAGAGGGGAGTAGTTCAATCAGCCTATACATTTACCCCGCTAAATATAACTGACTCAATATAACTGACTTTTAAATACATTTTTTTTCCTTTCAGAGTAATTTCCAGACCTCATACTTTGACTCCTATAGAAAGTTTGTTCTTCACACATATTTCAAATTATTTACTTTATTTCCACAATATACAATATTTCTATACTTTAAGTTCCACTGCTACATCTTTTTTCTTACTGAAGTGAAACATTGTGACCAAAGCTATTTTCTCATCTGTTCTAATGTTGTTTCCTCATCATAAACAGACCTGGAGTTGTGTTTTGTTTCATTCACACATGTTAAACGCACAAACCCTGCATATTTAGTTCTTCTCTCAAACAGAAAACACTCTGTTCCACCTTGTGATGTCATGTTGTAATACAGGAAGTGCTCCAGTGTGTTTTTAAACTCCATACACTTTCACTAGAATCATTTGGATAATTTCAGCCCTGGAATTGTCAATCTCTAATCTAAAGATAAAAGGAGCTGTTAACTTGAAAACTACCACTTCATGACATCACAAGGTGGAACAGAGCATTTTGAGCTTTGGAGATGTAGACAGACTAATAGTAAAGTGTTACTCAAACATGTGTGAATGAAACAAAACACAACTTTAAGCCTGTTTTTGAAAAGGTAACAGCATTAGAACATGGCTTAAATCATTTTGTGTAATATAGGACTTTTAAAATGGTGTGTTTCTGGCAGCTCTTTCAGATCTGATTCAGTTTGTCTCATTTTTGTGTCTGTTTGAAAATACCAGATGTGCTGCAGTTTTTCATGTTTTGTCCTTCACAGTGCATTAACTTCAAATGATTCTCTTACTATTACTTTTACCTGAGTAGCAGCTCCCCACATACTTTTTTCAAGTAATTTCTATGACCTATAGTTTGGATTTCTACTTGACAATTTTAAAGTAACTGTACTTAAGAAGCCTACATTTTTTGGCACTAGTCTACCCTCCTCTGACAACGACAGAGGAGAGTAGTTCTTTTATTTCGCCATGTCATCAGATGTAAGTTTGATCTGATTGGTCCTCTTTAGTCCTTTTTTAATATTATTACTTATTTAACAGCACATTAATTGAACAACAGCAAAATAACAATAATTTAAATAAAAAAGAAAGAGAAAAAATGAAAAACAAGAAAACTTGAAGCAACAAAACATGAGAACTAAATAATAAAGTAAAATGTACAGCAAAACATTTTTTTTCCTTTCATTAACAAAATTATCTTTTTTTCTTTCTTTCTTTTTTTTAATTTTATTTTATTTTTTTGCCAGAGGTCTATGTTCCAAGACTAAACTCCTATAATCTCTATTTCAAACTATTTTAAATTTTTTTTTTAATATATGGATATGAATAGTTTGGCTTGAGTTTTGTCCCACTGTTTTATCACATCATAAACACATTAACATCCATCGAAAATACTTTACACAGAAGTTCACATTTTTCTGCAAATTTAATTTTGTGCAAATGATATTTACCCAACAGAATTAGCAAATTAACACATTTTAGTTGAATAAAGTTCCAAATGTTTCCAGAATAGATGTTTAAAGTCTCAATCTGAGTATCACAGAAGTTGCATTTTGAAAATGCTTCAGCACATTTAAAAAAAAGAAAAAAAAAAAGGAAAAAAAAAGTGGAATTTATTTTGTGTAATATTTCCCAAAGTACTTCTTAAACTTTATTGTCGATGCAGTAGTTGAAGGGCACCTGTCTTGTCCCGTTGGAGAGTTCCCGGGTCCAGTGGCTTTGCAGACAGACTCTGACATTTAAAGTTTGAAGTATTTCCTCATATGTTTGCACAATTTTTGCTCCTCTCTGTCTCTTATAAAGTCTTATGCCGCGTGTGACGTCACTCACCCAAACAACAATGCACCGCGCACATACACACGCACACACACACACACACACACACACACACCCCTACACACACACACCCACACACACACACAGAGCCATTGACAGCGCTGTAAATGACACACTTGGCTCGTTGTGCGTCTTGCTTCTCTCTCCTCTCGGACTGTGTCACTTCTCCCTCCCGCCTGCCCCCCTCTCCCTGCCTCCTCCTCGGGCAGCTCCAGCAGACAGCGGGCTACTCCTGCACCCCCGAGCTCCTCTCTCTAGTCTCTGCTATCGCTAACAAACTTGGAAGGAATACGAAAGCAGCGGGCAGCTTTTTTTTTTTTTTTTTAATCCTCGCTCTGTGCTTAAGCGGCAGTGTCAGGCAGCGCGCGCATTGGCTACGTGTCCAAACCCCACCGCGCGCGCTTACCTGGAGAGCAGATTGGGGATTAAGACGAATGTACCGAGGGTGAAACCACTACCACTTGGGGGGAGCGTGTAGTGGACTCGTTGTCTCGGACTGGGATTGTTTTGTTTTGTTTTGTTTTTACGCCGCGCGCGGGGCTGGACACGACGATGTCCGTCAGGGGAGACTGGGTCGCGTTTTCCAAATTCTCTTTTCTTCTCTCTCTGAGGATCTTGCTTCTTGTGCCTGCAGGATCTGTCCGCAGCCAAGGAGACGCGCAGTCCGACAACAAAGTCATGGACAACATCACCGTGCGCCAAGGGGAGAGCGTGTTTCTCAGGTAAGACGCTTTATCATGTGTTCTGTTCCCTGCACTGGCTTCTGCTGCTAATTTCTTTGGATTTGTGAAATGGCATGAATAAAGTTAATGTTTTAGTATCTGTCAGTGTTGGAAAAAGAGGGGGATTGTATCGGATTAAGCTATGGACGCGTGCAGTTCAAGCGCGCTGTACTAATCTTGAGCAGCTGCTAACCAAAGACTTACCGGCTTTTAATTGTTGTGTGACGAGGCAGAACTAACGGAAAAAGGGGGGAACAGACAAGTATCTATGTGTCTGTGTGTCTAGAAACTCACGTGAAGTTGTTATGTGTGCGCGCGCGGGGGGAAAGTATGTTGCCAAGTGTAAAAAAATAAATAAAAATGTCGTAAAGAGCCAGGGCGCAGAGATGGATTGACTTGCAATTCCTCAAGATGGAAGATTGTCTGCGCTGACCTCCCCCCCCCTCCTCCTCCTCCTCCTCTTCCTCCTGCCCCTCTCCCCTCCTCGCGGGCTTACTGGACATAGAGGGATTTATAATGCCTTCAAGGGTTGTCGGGAAACGTAAACCCAGCAGGCGCAATAACAACTCCTGCAGAAGAAATGCGCCTCTTTAGCTCTCAGCGCTGATAAGGTGATGCGGGGCAAAGGAGAGAAGGACAGGACAGGAGAGGAGAGGAGGAGAAGGGCGCGTGGTAGGGGGGGGAGAGGACAGTGAGGTGTGCTGTGGTTACGTTTGGCTGCGGTGGTGCTTTAAGCTGCTGGTTATTTGCTATATGTGTTGTGCAGTGTGTATGAATCACTCTGAAGATACTGCCATGAGATAAGTAACAGTGTTTGACAAAGTAGTTTAACATTGTGGCTTATAATGCTACTTCCTCTTCCTATTTCCTCTAACCGCTGAGGTCTACAGTTAGTATAATACATGATATACTGCGTTTTACTAAATACATAAATATACAAATGCAATATAAACTTTTTTGTCCTTTTTTAATCAAGCGCTCTAAGCTGCAACGGTTGGTGTCACTGCTATTAAACTACATCTGTAAAATCAGTTCTCTTCTTAAAGACGATATAAACAGCCATTATATTTGCGTATATTTTTTGTACGCTTATAAATGGAAGCCTGCACAGTTCATAAACGATGACTTGTGCTTAACTGAAGAGCTCGTTCAAGCTAAATTACATGTGTCAAACTCAAGGCCCGGGGGCCAAATGCGGCCCGCCACATAATTTTATATGGCCCGCGAGAAGGCAAATTAAAAGGCATGACTGTCATAAAATAAGTCTATGCTGCTTTAATGTGTACATTGATCCTAAATTAATGAGATTTTCCCAACAAGTGGAGAAATATTTGCAAATAATCATCACAAAATGTTCACGAAGAGGAAAATTGTCAGCATGGAAGGAAGTTAGAAGGACTTTAAGGAGAAAAATCTGTGTGTTTTTTGTGTTACGAGGCGGGGTCGGCACAATCTACGTCTACGTCATTTTGACACCAAACATGTAGCCAAGTGTGCAAAAGTTAGCCTGCAAGAAAAACAGCAAATTGTCCTATAATGAAAAGGCTGTAAAAGTGTGTGCTCTGACCGGATACTTACTTCTAAAAATGTCAGTTTATCAGGAAATACGCAGTTTCACAACAACTTGAATAAGTAATAAATACAGAAACAGTTATTTAACAAGTTATAAAGTAGTTACATTTATTTTACATAACGTTTGTTTACATTTAATGACATTTATACAGCTGCACAGTTACATCTGGCCTTTAATGACACCATTTTGCTGATGTGGCCCTCGGTGAAAATGAGTTTTGACACACCTGGTCTAAATACTATAATATTAACTAATAATGAACTATTAGGGAAGTGAAGAGAGATGATGCTGGCTCCATATTTACATAAATGAATAATAAACTGTTGGATATTAAGATAAATATTGTGAACATTGATCCAGGCTCTGTATTCTTCAGCACAGAGCTATACTTACACTTATACTTGTACTTATACTTGTACATATACTTGTACAAAGCGTCACATAGGCTCTATCATTGAGCTAGAAGAGGTTCCACATAATGTTCTCCTTTCGTCTACTTCAAACACAGAGTAATTAGCTCATGTGGATTAAAAGCCCGTCTTAATGAAACAGCTCTGCTCTTGTACTTCAGTGTAATAGGGTCAAATCCAGAACGCCCGCCACAGTCAGACACTGGAACAGGTGTGGGGCGCATTGTTTCTAAAAAAGCTGCTAATTTTTATCCAACTGGGGACAATTGGTTTGTATCAGAGTCAAATGGAACTGGTTAATGGTTAAGCTTTTGAATATGGTGGAATTTAGAAAAGTTTTAATGAGATTTGTTGAATAAAGTGTTGGAATAAGTGCTCAGTGTGTTACAGAGGAGGTTCAAACGGGAATAAGTTGACGCTCAAGCCAGATGCGTTGGATGTTTGCGGTTGTGTGGCACTACCTTTTCAGAACCTTGGACAGGTCCTATGTACATCAGAGTTTCATGGGTTTTACAATGAAGTTAATGTGTCAAAGCATATGATTTATACCATCAAAAAGTACCAGCACATTTCAGAACATGTTTGTACACATCTAAAAACTACAGTCAGCAGTTTTTGTATGTAGAATAAGAAAGTATTTAATTGTTTGTGGAGGAATTAATGGTACTTCAAAAACTGTAGCTTTTGCGATTTGCTAATTTCATTCAAATATAACAAACAAATACTTTACTCATTTTACAGTCTTTATGTGTTTAGTTTTGATTGACAGTTTTATGATTATAGAATGTGATGATGTCTTACTCCCAAATGGGGGTAAATGACCTTGTACAAATATCCAAAAGGTAAATGCACAAATATTAAACCTGTTGATTCCTCTCAGTGACGAGCAGTAATGGAAGAACTACGCAATTATGTTACTTGAGTAAAAGTACAGAAATAATCAAGTAAATGTAAAAGTATCACCTGAAAAAATCGGCTTTAGTAAATGTATCAAAGTACCCATTTAAATGTACTTAAAGAGTAAAAAGTAAAAGTATTTCGTGCAGTTTTTGAGGTTTTTAAAGCTTCAAATGTAGTGATTTTGATAAAGATTTGTGCTGAGTTTTGTTCAACAGAAACAGTTGAATGAATCTTTTTTTTTTTTTCTAGCTGGTTTTATTTGTATATTTTTGTTTTGCTCAAATTATGAACTCGTTAAAAATAAACCCTCAGCCTTTTCAGCAGGGCTCAAACAATTAAAAAACAACAAAATAAAAAGCTTTACTTTTCAGTCCAGCTCAAAAATGTAGTGAAGTAGAAAGTACAAATACTGCTCTCAAATGTATCCACTTTAAAATCTACAAGTACAATTTGTAGGTATCTGTACTTTAGAATAGTACTTTACTAGTTTTACTTTGTAGGGATCCAGCACTGGTGACGAGACCCATTAACTTCTTGTATTACAACAACAAATCTATCTGCCCCTGTCTGTATTAAATATAATTGGCCAATAAATGTGACGTCATCTGAAACACAGCAATAGTTGTGTTTTTTTAAGTCATTTTCATAGTTGGTACTAAAAGCCTTCAAGAATCATAATATCTTACAATTGATTAACCAAAGATTCCTGTTTCACACTTTTTTTTTGTTTTCCACTTTATCTCTCCCTTCTGCGTACACCACAGAGTGATACCACACAACTTGCCTCATCCAGCCCCAAGGATCTCAAAATCCATGCTGCTTTCAATTCCTCCAATAAAATCCTCCGAAATTGATCTTTTTCAGCACCACAGACAGCTCCTCTTCAGTCCAAACATCTAAAAAAGCATGTACCAGTTTTCAGTTTGGTATTTTATTTAGAAGACATACTGACACGACCTGCACCCTGCACTTTTGACGTTACCATAGATACCCACACTTCTCACCTCTTTCAGCACCAAAGACAGCTCCCCTCGCGCTCACCTATTTCAGCACCATGGACAGAGCACACTACCACACAATGCTTCCACATCCAGGGGAATGCCTGATATTTTCGGATTTTTAACAGATCCTCTGCAGTGCTCAGCCGGATACAAGATGCAAACATATGTAAGAAACACCATTTTTATCACTGTGGCTCATAACGGTTTACCTGACAAAACGTCCATAATGATGTCCCTACATATTTTTAATACAGAGGGACATCAGTCTGGCCAAAGTAGACTCAGACAGTGCTATCACTTTAGTTTAATTATCTGATGCAAGTGAAACGAAGGAGCTCATTGGTCATATATACACTACCACTCAAAATTTGTACAGGCCTTCTCATTCTATTATTATTATTATTATTTTATTATTATTATTATTATTATTATTATTATTATTATTATTATTATTTTATTTTGTTATAATTTTTTTTTAATATTTTTGTTTATTTTTTGTATTATTACTATTCTATACTTTCTACATTTTATATACAAACAGAACACTGATTTATGGAATTATGTAGTAAAGAAAAAAGTTACATAATTAAAAACAATATTTTTTTTGTTCCTCATTATATTGTATTAAAGGACTGCCGTTTTTGTAATGAAAAGAGTCCAAGAGCTCTCTATTCGACCTGTAAATTTAATCACAATCAAATTAAAATCACAATTTGAATGGACAAAATTAGCAAATTGCCAAAGCTGCTATTTTTAAAGCAACAAACACTCAACAAATCCTGCTTTTACAACATAAACACGGCTAACCCTGTAGTTTACATCTGTACAAATATGTTCTGAACAGTCCTTGTGTGTCAGATGCCGTCCCTGTGTCTCCATGGGCTCTTATTCAGCATTAAAAAAACAAAAAAACATCTAGCCCTGTAGTTTAGCTCTGTACAAACATGTTCTGACTCTCGTATTGGTTTAGTTTTGTTAATATTTGTCCTTTTGTCATTTTTTTCTGGGCATGTTTAAAATGACATGAACTTTGAACAGAGTCCTCTTAATGAAACAAAAATCACAAATCTAATCACATTTAAACACTTGATAGAAATTTTTTTCCCCAAATCGTTCATTTTGACTCTTTTTCTCTTTTTAGATTTTGTGCATTTAAACATTTAAGGGAGTGAAGTGAACACAGTGTAGGTGTGAGCCCTAGAACCATCACCTACTTTCTAGACGTCACTGAGTGCATATTTAGTAGAGTTGAGATTTGGACGATGCCAAACTGACTTTTTTGAGCTTTTAATCGTATTAAGATGTTGCCCCATCAAATAAATATCAAGTGTCATTTCATTTACACACGTTGCAGACTGTTCTGTATGTGCTGACTCCTTGTATCTCCTTATCCAGAGTTGTGGTACATCTGCACATCTCTGAAGTTCTTCTGTGTTTTTAAAGTCCACATCATCTGATTGTAAATCATATATCATAAAGTGAACCCTGTGTGTTCTTTTGCCCTTTGTAAAAGCCTTTTGGGGCTGGTCCGGGAACACTTTGGGGTCTGACTAGAGGGGCTGGAGGAAGTGTCTGGGGTGAGTGAAGTCTTAGGGAAGCCTCCCTTCCCCCATGAGCCTGCCTCAGAGAAGCAGAAGAAAGTTAGCAAATTAGCCTTAGCTTTAAATGTTGTATGTTAAACAATTAATGTACAGACTTATGCCTATCAAATCAATCAATCAATCATGTCATTGCTCAACTCCAATATTTTCAGTGTATAAACTTTGACAGTCACCACCACTGACTTCAGTTTCACACCAACGACTTTTCAGAGCGCCATCTGGTGGAATTTTTTTTTTGACTTTTTTTTAAGGTTTTGGTGACACGTACAATCCAGTCATCCATTTTCTTTCACTTATCCAAGGCCGGGTCATGGGGGCAGCAGTCTAAGCGGGGACTCCCACACTTCCCTCACCCCAGACACTTCCTCCAGTTCCTCTGGTGGGACCCCAAGGCGTTCCCAGGCCGGCCGAGTGACAGTTTTCCGTTATTTTGCTTCCAACTTCAAGCAAAATAACCAAAAGCTTGTATGTATGTAGGTGATACATACATAAGGATTTATTTAATGCTCCACTGTGTAAAATTTCACCCAAAAATAAAATATAAGGCTTTTTTTTTAATTTTTTTTTTTATTGTGGGTGTTTTATGCAGACATAAAAAAAAAAAAGAAAAAAAAAAAAAGCTTTATATTTTATTTTTGGGTGAAATCTTACACAATTAAGATCCTTACCATCAGCGGGCCTGCCTTTCCACAAACCTGACCGGTAACTTGTTATAACCCTTGTTTCAAAGAATGGCATAAAACTGATCCATCTAATGTAGAATGTTCCACGTTTCGCTTTAACTTTTTGGTCCATGTTACCTCAGACTGTTTTAGCTGCTCCTTTAGTTTAATGCTTGGTTATGCTTTTGGCAAAGTAGTTTTAAAAATCCAGTTGCGCTATTATATAAAAGTTTGAAGTTCATTCTTTGTATTACCGTCAGCGTCTCTCTGGGATCGTAGTAGCTATGCAAATATTTCCCTAACTTTTCGCCATCTCACACCAGCTCTTGTTAAACTTTGAGACATTGTGATTTCGCAGCACATTTGAGGAATAGAACTTTTGAGTAATGCCGAAACAAAAATATGTCCCTCCTTTTGTATTCCCTTTTGCATCGTCGCCGCCCCCCCAGAGACACAGCAAAGCCAGTTTTGTAAGTGGGACAGAACAAACGCACTAACTCCCATGCCACTTTCTCACTGGTTGGAATGCAACTCCAGCCCACACTCAGAAACTCTGTTTTTTCAATACTTTGTTCACATTAGGGTAGATTTTCATGAGTAACATTTTTTTTTGTCATTTTTTTTGTCGCAAACTTTTCCATGTATTTGCCCCAGTACAGATCATAGACTGTATATATAAATGGACATAGCTAAACTGCTAGCCGCTCTGTTTCAAATGGAAAGTGAGCATGGGCGCTCTTCCGGCTCCATCGACTTTGGCTTTAGTCTTAAAATTATGTAGAGCACGTTTTTATTTTACTATTTTTAATCTATAAATCAAGATATGAACAGTAATAACAGACAAATCAGGCGCCTTCGTTCTCCGAGGTTGACAGAGTTGCTAAGCGTCCGCTCCCTGCCAAACTAGTAGTGCGGGTGGGAAGGGGAATCACCTTCAACAGCCTTGCTCCAGATTGGCTCTTTGGTTGCTATGATACTCGTGGTTGGAACTCCAAATATGGACTGGAGCTGAACGCTGTGGGTGACGTCGCACTCACTTAGTCCACTTCTTTATACAAGCTATGGGACAGATGTATTTGCAGTTCTTGCAGTCCAAATAAGTCTACTGTGAACTGCCTACATTTATACAAAAAAAAAAAAAAAGTTTTATTTGGAAGTGCACAGTTCGCATGCTAGTTGTTGTTAGCATTGCCACGATGGAAAACCTTGCTCAGGCCTCTGAAAGTTGTGAAAAGTGATTATAAACTCATAACAGTCAATATCTAGAATGCTCTTAGTACATAAGGTCAGTGAGGAATAACAAAATCAGGTACATGGGCATGATATTACTTGGAATATTTCACAGTATGGCTTTAAACATATCCATCACCTTGGACACCGGTAGTTCATATCTGTGGAGACATGTATGTATTTTGTCAGATAAAAAAAAAACATTTGTAATTTGAATAATACAAACGTTTAATGCCATACTTTTGGGACATTCCAGACAAAACAATAACATCTCCCCCTAGAAAAAGTTTCACAGTGCACCTTTTAACTTTACTTGCCTAATTTGAGCCACACATACAAAATAAGAGTTGTTAAAGCGTTTTCAGCTGCGTGTCGTTCTATGGGGTCTCTCATTTCCATGCATCCAATTTGTACTGGCTTTCTCATCCTGCCAGAAATTCAGAACGTATTGTACAGTTTTATCCACAAATGATGTTGTAGACGCCAGGACTCCTCTACCCCTCGCTGCGCGGTGTGCTAACAAGCTAGCTAGATGCCCTCTCTGACAACTGCCAAATCTGAGGGTGGCAACACATTCGGAATTAAAGTAAGTGCCCCAAACGCCTTTCTTCCTGTGTTGTTTGGAGCCAATTGAAAGAGATGGTGTATGGACAAACATAATTATGGGTTAGTTTCAATGGTGACGGAAACTCTAGGTTCAAACCAGGCATTACACCACCTGCAGAGTGAATGGAATTGTTTATGTGCCAACGCTGTAACACTCTGTCATTTCTTTACAAAAGGAGGTGGGTTCGGGTTTGAAAGAGTGGAACGAGAGTTGTGTTTCATTATACGGTTTGATTACAATATAATGGTGCACATGAGTCAGAGGTCTAAGTCTGGAGGAGCCGGTCCTGATTACTAAAGATGACACCCACTGAGGTCCAATTCAATTCAAAGATATAAGTGCGAGACGTGATTTTTTTTTTTTTGTATAGAACATTTTTGCTTCCAGAATACTTATTTCAATAGTAAAACTTGATACTAAATGTGAACATTGTAACTTTGCTAGTTGAGGGTGTGTACCACAGACTGTATATATTAATGGACATAGTTAACCTGCTAGCTGCCGCGTTCCAATTGGGAAGTGAGCGTTGCAGTGGGAGCTCTTTCCGCTCCATCGACTCTCGCTTCAATTCACTTTACACTGAAAAACTGTGGCTCCTCTCTTTGTAACTGCTGCTGTCAGGCTCGTCATTTTGGTCTTAAAATGTTCAAATTAACCGGCTCTACATGATCCTGGTGTTTTTATTTCGCTATTTTGTCCGCTATTCAAGATATGAACATTAATAACAGACAAATCAGGCAGAGGTCGCTTCCACTAGCGTTAGCAACAGGTTTGATTGACAGCGTTGCTAAGCAGTGCGGGCAGGAAGGGGCGTTACCTTTAACAGCCTCACTCTGGATTGGCTCTTTGGTTGCTATGATACTCGCGATCGAAATTCCAAACGCTATGACTGCTAGCCTCCATGAGCTTCATTTGACTGGAGTCGAACGCTATGGTTGACATCGCACTCATTTAGTCCACTTCTGTATACAGTCTATGGTGCATACACTTCATTGTCTCCATGGTGATGTTGTTGCTTTTTTGAGAATACTGTATAGAATGGCATTGCTACCTTTATACATATTTGGCACCATTAGGCCAACTTCCAGGTCAGATCAGCAGAGGCGAGAGCTGTGAAATAGTGACATAAACACTAAATATATTAAAGGGCCCATATTACTCTCTTTTCTGATTTTTGTTCTAATGTTGTTTACTCATCACAAACAAACCTGGAGTTGGTGGAACAGAGCATTTTGAGCTTTGGAGATGTAGACAGACTAACAATAAAGGATCACTTGAACATGTGAATGAAACAAAACACAACTCCAGGTATATTTTTGAAGAGGTAACAACAATTTGTATAATATAGGACCTTTAATATATCTAGTTTTAGGCCAAAGCCAAAACATCTCCGTGGAGACGAGTAGGTGACCCTCGGCTACAAAATGTTCACGGTGAAGCTTTAAGCAGCATGGATGTCTTTGTTTGAGTCAGCATGTTCATGTTGCCAATTATTCAAGTCTGTCCTTCCAAATGGATGTACTTTGAAATAGCCTTGGATACTATGAGGTGGTAGTAGCTAATCTGGTGGAGCCATTTCCACATTAACCAAAGCGCTGCCGGTTCAATGGCTTATACTGATAATGCGTACTCCCTTCTGTCTTTGGGCAAGACACTTCTCTAGCTTTGCCTCTAGTGTCTTTCTTTCTTCCTTTCTTCCTTCTTATTTGTCAGGGACCATGTACAAATTCATTAATCTTACAAAAGAAGAGATGATTTGTACCAGATTTAGCTACTGCTCCTTTCAATCTGGAGTCCCTGTGCAGTTGAACACACATTAAAATACACATTAAAATACACATGCCAATACAATTACATTTTAAGACAGTTCATCATTGACACTTGCAGTAAATACAATAAATGTCCCCATGTCCAATACCTTGTTTCCCACAGTCCATACCAATGTAAAAAAAATCAATTATGTGCAAGTTTTTACAGTGAATACAGAACCTTAGACATTAAGTAGACTGATAGGGACACATTTGATTATCTTAAATTCACTTTTTCTAATTTTTTGTAAAATGATTCAAATCTACAGACAATTTCAGACTGTCTAGAAGCAGATTCCACTATCAAGCTCATCAGGGCCAGCAGTTATAGGGGCCAATTTGGAGTTCCATATTTGGAATTCTAACTGTGAGTATCATAGCAACCAACGAGCCAATCTGGAGTGAGGCTGTTCCTGCTCGCCTGCCTCTTGCTAACATTAGCAGGAGCGACCTTTGCATCCGATTTGTCTTTTATTAATGGTCATATCTTTATTTACGGACACAATAGTGAAATAAAAAGCGGGTTAATATGAACATTTAAAGAACAAAATGAGAAGTCTGATAGAGAGAGGTGACAATTATTAAATGCAAAGTGAATTGGAGCGATGGAGCCGGTCGTGCACCCACGATCACTTCCAATTTGGAAAGCGGCGGGTAGCAGGTTAGCTATGTCCATTTATATATAATATGCCACAGGATTATAGTCTATAGTCCTGTGGCATATGATGTGTCTACACGTGAATTAAAATAGTCTGGGTATATTGATGCTAGGATTATGTGTTATGTGGGTTCAATTCTTAGTCAAAATCCACAGTTATACTTCTTATAAATGAAAATATTTCTCAAGAATTCTTACAAAGGCAGAATCCTTCCTTGTTAAACTCTATTACCAATGCACTATAAAAACCCATTACATTTTTGCAAGAATTTTCATCGTATTAAAATGGCAGGAAAACTTGAAAGGGTTTAGGCGAAACATCACAAATTTGGTAATGAAAAGAGCTTTTGGATAATTGTCCCCAGCCATTCACGCAATGAAAAATGGAAGTTTTTTGCAATCAAAGTCCTGAAAATCGAACATTCAGATTTGGAATAATGTAGTTGTAAAAAGCCTTGGTTGGGGTATTACATTTGACTATAGCTCTGTATTCTCTCCTGACCAGCGGCTTCTGGCGATGAGGACTCTTTCTTTCTAAGTGCAAAAAGCTGTTAAACGTCTTAATGGAACATAAGGACAGCAGAGACTCGGGATAACTGTAATATAGTCAGGACGTGGCTTTAATTGCATCCAGTGGAGACAGTGGATTGTGAATGCAGCACTTATGTATGTCCTAAACATACACACATAAGTGAGTAGACTATAGGCCTGTCATAATAATAGTGCTGTCACGCTACTAAGTTTCAAACCCAATTTCGAAACTAAGGAATGACACACACTTTCTTTAGACAATAGAATGTGATTTTCAACATTAAATGGTAGTACTTTCTTTTATATTCCCATCTGTCTGTCCTTATATCTGTGTAATCCCTCAGTTGTCCAGTAGGTTCATAGTGGTCCATGGCGTATACTAGTCTATGTGTCTTATACTTGTCCTGATACAGCTCAAGATCATTCTAAAGCTTCAGGAAACGTTCATTTTTGTCTTGTGAATGGGACATTTTTAGTATTGATACCTGCTCAAATGAGTATCCAGTTGCAATACTAGTTTTAGTATCGATTAGTATCTGTTTTTTGATATTTTGGACAGCCATGCATGAACAAACTTTAAGTGAGAAAAATTGCTGAAACAAAAATATTTAAAATTACTTAATAATCTCCTAAAGTGGATCTAAATGTAAAATATTGTTCAAAAAATATGAGATGCTAAAAGTATATAGCAGGGGTTTTATTCAACCCTCTACAGCCCAAATCTTAAAACACAGAAAAATAGTAAAAGATCCAAAAATCCAAATCTATCAACTGGACAAAAAGTTTAGAGTGAAGACGTCTGAAGATCGTCTAAGCCTCTTCTTCAGTTCTGGTCAGATATACTTATTCCTTTACAGTTTGTTTGCTGCCTCATACCTGGACGACTGAGGGATTACACTGAGAACACAGAAAAAAACCCAAAAAGCTCCCACTAGTGTAAATAAAAAGTACACATGATACATACTGATCCTCAAAAACGATTGTTCCATCTGACATTTACTGAACGACAAGTCGATGTAGTCATTTAGTCACAGGGCTAGTAAAATCACTGGGTATTGTTACAAAATAATTCTATAACCCAAGTTGAAATATAAGGTAATGATCCAAAAAATTTCTCAAGTAAAACTGTATTTGGGAAAACGGCTTCTCATGTAATAGTAATACGCTCGAGGAATACATGGTGTTATTTTAATATTTATTATGCCTCAAAGTTTGCAAACAGGTCTCTTTCTAAACACAGAAGCGTCCTCTGGTGAAGTTTTCATTTTATTTGTGTAGTGTTTAACATGTTGTCAGTGACTTCCACCTGCAGCTCCCTTTCCACTGTCTCATCTTTAAATATTTATTCACTTTAGCCTGACTCGGTAAAAACCTCATAGAGATAAAACTGGACAGGAAGTAGTGACGCTAACAGTGAGTTCGCCAGGTGCTACTGTGCACAGAGCCTATTGTAAGAGAAACTGTCTTAACATAATATTTGATTTATAAATTGAAGTTAATGTAATGTGAAGGACAACACATTAAATATAACATGATATCTGGTATTTTCAAACAGACGCAAAAATGAGAAAAACTGAATGATATCTGACAGAGCGGCAAGAAACACAAATGTTCAAGTCATTTCATATTGTCGACATAAACCTCAAGTTACTTTAGATTTACTCGCAGGAGAAAAAGAGAAAGTAAGGGTGCACTTGTTTTGGTTCTGGTTGGAGCAAAGTTTAGTCCTAATGTAGACTTGGTTTGGTCCTGTTATATTCCTGGTTTAGTCCTGTCCAAATCCTGGTTTAGTTCCGGGTTTTGTCCAAGTATAGTTTGAGCACCTGTTTCGATCCTGGTTTAAGCCAAGTTTAGTCCTGATGTGGACTTGGTTTAGTCCTGTTCTTGTCCTGTTGTGGTCCAGTTTTAGTCCTGGTTTAGTCTTGGTTTAGTCCTGTTCTAGTCCTGTTCTAGTCTAGTGCTCTAATCCTGGTTTACTTCCAGGTTTTGTCCCAGGATAGTCTGAACACCTGTTTCGATCCTGGTTTGAGGCAAGTTTAGTCCTGGTATATATATACTTGGTTTGGTCCTGTTATAGTCCTGCTTTAGTCCTGTTCTAATCTCGGTTTAGTGCCAGGTTTTGTGACTCATGAACGCATGAACATACCCAAGAGTACGGTTACACTGTAAAATACAATACATTTCCCAAGTAGAAGTAAAAATATTGTTTGAAAACTTGATATACCTGAGTAAAACTATCTGAATCCTTCCCTAGTCTGCATACACATGAGCTGAAGACACTGCCACGCTCTGCCTCCTGCACGAACAGCCACTATTATGGGCCACTATGAGGAGCGTACTAATTTCCCAAGGCTCTTCCTACTCAAATCGACTTAGGTGGAGACGAGTCCTCTCTGGAGACTGCGATTAATGGATGCCACTGCTGAGGTCCACCGTGGCCCCCAACCTTTCGCAGACACTTATCTCTACCTCCACACACCACGGCCCCACATCATGTTAACATTTTATTCTTCTGCGCTGGCTGGAGATCCAGGATTCAGGTTAAATATTTAAAGGATGAGGCAGGGCGCGCACGACCACTGGGAGCTTTGGAGATTGGCTAGGTTCTGAGCTGTTTGCCATGCTAGCGCAAAAACAGACTAGTGCCGACGCTGGGCTACGTATGGATAGCAGCAGAAGTACTTTGCGGAAGCTGGGTAAACAGTGTTGCCTTTGGAACGTAGTAGTAGGAAGTGAGAAAGCAAAAGGACGTGACCAACATACAAAGTCATTCAGAGTTTGTAGGGTAAGGTGTGGTGCGCTTTACTGTCCCCGTAGAGCAGGGGCGTCAAACTCATTTTCACCGAGGGTCACATCAGCAAAATGGTGTCATTAAAGGCCAGATGTAACTGTGCAGCTGTATAAATGTCATTAAATGTAAACAAACATGTAAAATAAATGTAACTACTTTATAACTTGTTAAATAACTGTTTCTGTATTTATTACTTATTGAAGTTGTTGTGAAACTGCATATTTCCTGATAAACTGACATTTTTAAAAGTGTGTATCCGGTCAGAGCACACACTTTTACAGCCTTTTCATTATTGGACAATGTGTTGTTTTTCTTGCAGGCTAACTTTTGCACACTTGGCTCCGTGTTTGGTGTCAAAATGACGTAGACGTAGATTGTGCCGACCCTTCCTCGTAACACAAAAAACATACAGGTTTTTCTCCTTAAAGTCCTTCTAACTTCCTTCCATGCTGACAATTTTCCTTTTCGTGAACATTTTGTGATGATTATTTGCAAATATTTCTCCACTTGTTGGGAAAATCTCATTAATTTAGGATCAATGTACACATTAAAGCAGCATAGACTTATATTATGACAGTCATGCCTTTTAATTTGCCTTCTCGCGGGCCACACAAAATGACGTGGCGGGCCGCATTTGGTCCCCGGGCCTTGAGTTTGACATGTGCCGTAGAGAAATGTGTCCTCTGCATTTGACCCATCTCCAGATCTTGAGCTAGGCATGGTCAGGAATACCTTAACTGGAGGACTGTACCTATGTCATGGGTTTATGGGGGAAACCGTAGAACTTGGATGAAACCCACCCAGACATAGGGAGAACATGCAAACTCCACACAGACACGAGTCAAGCTAGTATATTAAACACAGTTACCTTTGTTGACGCTAGCCTACTTTACTACTTTAGAATTTACATTTTAGCACACTACAGTCCTGTTTCTCTTCGCATGTTGTTAGCATGTTGTTCAGCATGAATGATGATCTTCCTTAATAAAACAGTATACTTATGTAATGGCCTGGTCGCGGAGGTAGCAGTCTAAGCAGGGACTCCCAGACTTCCCTCACCCCAGACACTTCCCCCAGCTCCTCCAGTGGGATGCATTTCTTTATTATATATATATATATATATATATATATATATATATATATATATATATATATATATATATATATATATATTTATTTTTTTTTTTCTTTTCTTTTTGTCATCCAAAGACTTTCATTGCCTTTAACTGCACAAAGCTACATTATAAGCATTATATACTTGGCATGCTCATTTATGAAACCTTTCCTCTAAACGTGAAGCATTATGGTCACATCAAAATTAACTGACCTCCACGTGTCCTGTTACATTAATATGGACACAATTATGTTCGATTGTCCCGTTGTATGCTACAACACACAGGCAGAACACATCCTTCCACACCTCCACTCAACACAATATCTGCGTCTGACCAGTACCTGTTCATTCTCTTTCTATGCTACCAAAATTTCAATAAACCTTTTCAAGCTATTCTTTTGTATAGGTAACACAAAAACTCATATATTTCTGTATGCGTTTATTACAACTCAGAATTTAAAGCCTTGTCATTTTCCTGTTAGTCACACAATTATCAAGCTGCACAAATGTCCTGTCTGTTATGAATGGCGCACCCTCTAAAAGTCTCTAAACCCAAATATCCTTCCCTCATCCAGTCCTCGTGTGCCGTGGGCTAACACTGGAAGGCTCATAATTAGATTCCATGCAGGCCAGAACGCTAACAATTCCCACTATAATTACATTTTCTTTCACCTTGTATTGCCTTGCCACACAGCCATCCATCAATCCAACTCTTTTTCTCATCGTCTCCGCGTCATCGTGTTGGGACATCGCCTGCTGACGTCGATACTAAAACGCCCGTGTGAATGACAACAGCATAGCATCGAATTTGATCAGTTAACAAGATTTGATGGAGTCCATTTTAATCCGCGCTGGTAATAAAGCTGAGAGCATTCTTCTCATTTAATTACGTATTTGTGTGGGCTTGTCTTGGAGAGAATATGGTTTCGTTGTTGCTGCGGTGACGAAGTGTAATAAGTCCGAACATGCTAGATCCATAAATCATATACGTCATCTCTTGTGTTTACCGTCAGAACCAGACTGTATATATAAATGGATATAGGAAGTGAGCATGGGCGCGCTACTGGCTCCATCGACTCTGACAGCAGCAGTTACAGAGGGCGACAGTTGGAGCCATTGGAGCCAGACTCGTCATTTTTGTCTTCGGTCTTTGTTTGATTGACCGGAGATTACTAGAGAACGAACATTACCCTCAACAGCCTCACTCCAGATTGGCTCTTTGGTTGCTATGATACTCGCAGTTGGAATTCCAAACATAGAACTCGGCTCCAAATCGGCCCCTATAACTGCTCGCCTCGCCTTGATGATCTTCATTTGAGCTGAACGCTATCGGTGACGTCACACTCACTTAGTCCACTTCTTTATACAGTCTGTAGTGTTATGCCCGTCTTTACCCTAAATCTTTATTTGTATTGTTATTTGATTTGGATCTCTTTGACCTAGCCTTCGTAATGTTATGTTAAGCATCTCTTATTTGTGCGTCTATCAGTTTTCAGCCACTTTGACTAAACTGGTACACTGTTTTGATGGTATAAATACACTGTAAGTATATTCATTTGTTAGCTGAGGGCAAGAAGACACTATTGGGGACAACAGCTCTTTGACGATTAGTTTATTGACTCAATTGTGTCCACTTTTTGTTTCAGGACAACTTCTGTTATTTGACATATTTTTTAAGGTTTTTATTAGAAATTCCACAATAATGGTCAGAAGACAAAAGAAGAAGAGACTTGGTGCTTGTTCAGAATGCTAACTTTACCAGTGCTGTTAAACTAGCTGCCTGATTTGAATAGTATTGACTTTCTGTGTTGAAGTGCTGGTTAATATGCGACACAGGTAAAGCAGGAGAATGTATGCAGGTTAATGGAGAGCAGAAGGTAACATATATATTGAATACATATACATGAATGATTCTAGTCGTAAAGGTCACTGAAGCGGATTAAAGGATTAAAGCGCGTATTGCAAGTTTATCTGGTGCGATAATACCTAAATATTTTAGGTTCAAGAACAATAAAACATCAAGATTTTAACTAAATACAAGCATTGCCTTATTAATATTCACCAAATATTAACCAAGCTTTGTCTTTTACCTCAGACTCCTCCTGACTTGAGCTCTCTGACTTGGTGTATTTACTGTATGCCCATAACATGCTAAATGTAATAATAATGGCATGTTGCAACCAAAGGTCAAAAATCAATATAATAAATATATATAAATATATAATAAGTTTTTTTTGGCTCTTTATTTGACCTTTTAGTCTTAAATATACTGTAGTATTCATCCAGTGTTGTGCTGGTTTGACTTGGTCTTGGAAGTTATTTGAAAATGTTCAAACAAAAGTAAAAATAATATAAAAGGTTCAGTATTAGTCTGTTGTATTATTTTTCTAATCTTACATTCAAATATAGGACTGTAATGTTATTTAAGGTCTTGACCTGAAAATATCTCTGTCTGTGGTTGTCCTGTGTGGTCTGCTGCTCCTTTCTGCTCACTATGAGCCCAAAAGAAGGCTGTTAGAGTCCTGACTTAGTCTTGCTTTAGTCCTGGTTCAGGTCTGGTAAAGGTCAGTCTTCCTATTTAGGCCCTGTTTAGTCCTGGTTCAGTTTTGGATCAATCTTCACTGATTACTCAGCTCACTGATTACTAAACATGTGGCATTTAATACCTCTGTAGTTGATTGACACTTGTGGATAACAAATTAACGTGATAAAACGTGTAAACATGTCCAGCCCTAGTAATCTTATGTCATCTGTCTCAATACTTAAATACTTTATATAAAAATACTTAAAATACAAAACGTTAACACTGATAATCACTTCATTTATGCCACAAATATTTATATTGTACAATTTCCTCTGCATTTGTCACATCAGTTATGTTGTTTCCCATCTCAGTTCAGCCACACAGCAGACACTTATGCATGCATCTTATAATGATTATTTAAGTGTTAATTTCTTGTTTTGTGATCTTAATGTCTTTCTTATTTTGTAAAGCACTTTGAATTACTTTGTGTACCAAGTGTGTTCTACAAAAAAAAAAAAAAAAAAACTTGCATTGCCTATGCAGCAAATGCTAACACATTTTCACAATATATTTCTTCTCAGTTAGGTGAAGGTTTGGTTCAAGAGAAGGTGTTTTGGTTAAAGTTAGAGGCTTTGGGACAGGTTTAGGATCTTGGCAGAAGTGCATTTGGGAAAAAAATGAGACGTTTTTCATGTTTATCCAGGAAGTAAAATTTTAAACTAAAATTCTTGCATTTCATTGTGGCAAGCAGCAAAATGTAATATATATTGCAGTTTACAATGAACAAAATGTAAAATAATTATCTATGTTTATTAGTTTAATACAAAACACCTGAAAGTGTGTCTTATTTTAATATAATAAACTTGAAGCTACAAAAAAAACGTGGGCTACTCTTTTCATAGTCCTAATAAGAAGTGTTGTGGATGAGACGGAGGAGTGATGGATGAACTGGATGTGCGTTTAAAAGACTCTCAATCTATTTACGGGACTTTGTTTTGTCACAAAGAAACTGAAGCCTTTGTGAAAGCTTCAGTTGGATGTGTCAAATGTCTAGAGCACGAGGCATTTTGGTTTTTGAGTTTATTCTAATCAAAATTGCTACAATATCTGTTTTTTTAGTGTCTCGTTTGTGTCAAATATTGAAGCTGAACACAAGAGTTTGGAAAATACAAGCAAAAAATACAATTGTGCACGCTGGAGTAGTTTTCAGACTCTATTCTTTTACTCTTATTAAAAGTGTCTAAAAGTCTAAACTGGCAAAATCTTTGACAATATGAACTGATTTGAACAGTTGTTTTTCTTACTCAACTAGTTCATTTTCTTTTTCTTTTTGGTCTATCTTTTGAAAGTATCTGATTCTATGCTTTGCCTTATTCCACTTAATGTCAAATGATACTTTACATTAGATCAGTTACACATACTTTTACATGCTTTCCACGTTTGCACATACATTTTATAAAGTAACTGTAGGAGCCATTTTGGCTGCCTTTCATTTGTGCACCTCCAGCCTCTATGGGACGCTGTGGTTTAGATGTTTTTAGTAGAAACCCCAGGTATAAACGGGGCAGGAAATTGGCATCGGGTGTTAGAAGGTGCAGAGACGTGTGATTTTTGACTGTGTCTGTAGATGGCCGTGTCCCAATTCGATGGTTGCACACTTGGGCCGACAAAGGGTATTCCCCCGTGTACCCTCCATCTGCCGCAAAGGCCGTGCCGAAATAGGACAGGCCTATGTCACGGAGCGTACTTCAACTGCTGTCTGTGCGCTTACGTTGTGTAGCTTACGTTACATTGTCTAGCAACCGTGATGGCTGCTGACTAATGAGCTATAGGGCTGTTTACTCAGGACCTAAAGGTGTAAAATGGACACTGAAATAATTAGCTTTATTTTTAATTCTTTATTATTTAATTGAAGAAGATTCAAGGTGATTGAATGAAGTAAGGAATTAATCTTTCCCTTTGAATATCAATAGGCAAATATAATGTTCAAGGTGATTTCTTCCCAATTGTAGCTTGTAATACATAACTTTAACAAAATATACCTTGTTTCTCCCGTAGAAGTCCCGTGCATGATGGGATATAGCAGTGTGCGAAGTGTGCTCAGATGCTTTGTTCATGGCCGATCTCCATGGCAACGCTGGAAATGCAAGGCTCATTTGTTGGTGGCATTCGTTGGGTCCTTGTTGGGGCCTTGTCGCACTGGAAGTTACGTAAGTTCCCTTCAAATGCAGTCGACAAAGTGTGCAACCGTAGCATTGAGACATGACCGATGTTTCACTGTGGTATTGTGGCAAATGAGTCTATTTACTTCATATATTTGATGTCTTCTGTGTGTATATAACAGTAGAAAGTAGTCGAAATAAAGCAAAAAAAAACAAACATTAAATGAGAGACATGTCCAAGCTTTTGACAGACAGTGTAAGTGAAAAAAATCCCTGATATCCAAGCCTGATTCTCTTAGACCGGAGCTCGGCTGACATTCCCACTACATTCCCAGTTGGCTCTTGTATTGTTGAACAGAATGAGCTCATATCCTCCCTGGATTCACTCAACGATGGCATTTCATCATTAGCTATTTCTACAAGATATCACTTCTTTTTTTACTTCCCTTCACCCCCTCACTCTCTTTCTCTGCTTTGAACTGATTTAATTGTGCTTCAAATGCTGTCCAGGAAATGACAAAGCCCCTGTAATGAAGGTGGTAGGACAAGGGCCCCTGTGAACGCTCATTTTTTGGAACTGACGACTCAGCCGGTTGAAGACTTGACCCCGGGCGATGGGAGATCTTTTCGACTTCCAAATGGGGACTCGTTGATGATGTTCGGATAGCGCTGATACCCGGCTGAATGAAATTGAAGTTTTTGTCATTTTTCAAGGTTCCATGACAGGTCAGAAAGCTCATTTATACAAGTGGGAGTGGAGGTTAGCCACAAGAGCATTAGCGCTCAGAATCAGTGAGCGAGGCCGTTTAAAATCAAGGGCAAATAACGTGGAATAAGTTCTTAATCCTGGATTTTATAATTGAGAAAACTTGTTATATCAGTATTGGGAAAATAGCAGCAAGCTAAACTAAGCTAAACCCTGGACATTTAGTGGTACAAAGTATAGGTACAACATTAACCCTGCAACAGATAGGTTTGTGGTTCGAATTAGGGGTGACAGTATCTTAGTTGGTAGATTGTTTGTCCATTGATCCGAAGGTTTGCAGTTTGATTCCTGCTCTCGACACAAACATCATTGCTTGAGCGGTCAGATCCTGTGACCCACATGTTGACGGAACAATTCCAGCTCCCACAGATGAATGCTATCGTTATGTCCTTGGACACTTAACCCATCTCATCCCCAGTTTTTCTGTAGACTGGTGTATGAATATGTGAGTGATTCCTTGATGTAAAGCGTTTTGAGTGCCTCGAAGGTGGAAAAGCACTGTATAAAACTGTTACCATTTAAATTACGAGTAGTCAGAAAGGAAAAAAAAAAAGTCTTGATATTGTTTTTCGATTTATCCTGAGAATATCAGACAGTATTATGGCAATCAAGATTTCTGTATTTTTTGTACAGAGCATTGCCCGGTCCCCTTGCTCTCTGTTGTGTCTCGAGTTCGGCCAAACATGATTGTGCAAAAGATTTATTTATTTCAATGACTTGTGTGAAACAACTGAGCTCATTGGTCCCCTATCATTTACAAACAAATTTACATTTTGACCATATGTGTCCCTGATTGTCCATTTTCAGATAGGCGTGATTGACAGGTGGATTAGCCAGATTCACTGGTGACCAGACTCACACCTTCTGAAGTGTGTATTCTAGATCCGAGGTAAAGATTTTTGAGGTTCTACTATAGAAACTAGAAACTGGAGCATAAAAGTTAGTAACAAAGCAATACATTTATTCTATGTCTTTGTAATCCCTCAGTCGTCCAGGTATGAGCCATAGTAAAAGAAAATTTAAAAAGAAGACGTCTTGGATGAGCAGCAAAACATCTTCCCTCCTACAGCAAAACAGCTTCACAAATCAAATCGAATTCACACAGATGCATTTTATTTGTATGTGTGGAGACCACAGTTGTACAAAATATTGAGTAGAACTCCTCATTTAGCTCTCCAATACTTTTTTTTTTTTCAAGTAACTGCTACATTTTGAATATTTTCTTCCTCTTGGCTGGATATTTCACTGCTGTCATAGTAGTACATATTGTGAGATTCAGTTCTTTCCTGCATTGTCGTCATGGCAACTTATTGTCCCGAAAAGTCCTTCAAAATCCTCCCGGAATCTCTCTCCAAAAGCTTCCTGCCCCAATTCACAAAGGCGGTGTGACTGCGGTGATCACTTCCAGGTCTGGCTCACCCTTTGGCTGCGCCTCGTTGTCTGTCTGGGCAATAGAGGGGCCGGGTGAGGAGGGAGGTGGAGGAGAGGCCGGGATTATGTTCTTAAAAGATTCTGGGCTCCACCTCCACGTTAGCGCGTTAGCTATCAGCGCCGCGGGCTAGCAGGCACACGCGCGCACTCTGTTTACCAACCCCCGGATTAGATATGGATATACCACACCGGCACATTGGCAGGAGTGAGGTTTGCAATGAGGGCAGAGCGCGAGGGGAGGCCGGGGACGCTTCAGTCGATTTCAGAAAAAGTCTGCAGATATTTGTGCTTTAAAAGTCAGTTTAGAAAGTGGTGGAAATAGGAAAAAAATCACCCCAAAAAGCGTTGTTGTTTTTTTTTTTGTTTTTTTTTTTCCACTAAGATAAAAGTTAAGAAAGCAAAAAGTCAAGAAGGTAAAAAGTCATGGTCTGTGTCCGAATGTCCACACTCTTCCCTACAGGGGGCACTATTTAGGGGTCACACCATTTTTAGTACTGTCCGAATGACCGGTTGGTCAAAAAGCAATGCACTCAAAATTTCCCACAATGCACTTCAAAGTGCAAAGTCGTGTCCAGCATTGGTCACTAGAAGGGTCAATACAGACCACAATGCATTATGAGAATCGGAAAAACAACAGCAGACAGAGACAAGTCTTTAACTGGACACAACACGACTCAGTGAAGCAGATAGAAGCGCTGATTTATCTCACTGTTGATCCTGATTATGAATAAAACACTTGCAAATGAACCATTGTTGTGTAAAGTTGCTAGCATTACCCACTTACCTTAGCTCGAGCTGTTAAAAGAGAATAATTTCCACATCTCAAACAAAAAGTTTTAAAAATCCAGTCCGTTTACACGAGATCCAACTTGACAAAGATGTGTACGGTTATTATTAGTCCATAAATACTTGTGTGCCAGTCCAGTCTGATCACTATTTATGACAGAAATCAAGTTTTATCAGAGTTCATTTAGTAAACCTGAATGTTCAGAGCAAAAAGAATACATAAACAATAAAATGTTGTCTGTATTTATTTCGTTGTTTATTTGTAGCAAGAGATATTAACCTCATAACCACAAGATATAGCGTATTACTTATTTATCTGATTTTATAAAATAGTATAAAAATAGTATTTGCATTTTTTGTTTGCTTTTTGAGCTCAAGAGAGATCAATTGATGTTTTTTTTTTTTTTTTTTCTTCCTCATGGCTACAGAAACAGAATGCAAAACATGTTTGTTACTTGGATTGTGTACATTTAAATATGAACTTGCGATTTATTTATTTATTTATTATTTATTTATTTATTTTTTTAAGTAATGCACAGCTATTTTCAATTTTATGTATTGATAAGGTGGAGGAATTAATATAAGACCTTTTGGGTTTTTTTGCCTCTTCCTGCACCTGCTTTTTTATATACTGTGTCCTTTTTATTGTTATATCAGTGACAATAAATAAAAATACATAACAAAAACTTAGTAAGTAGCTTATATTTTTTTTAAATGATTGATTGTCCTGCAAAACCCTACTCCACATTATCAGTTTATATTTGGCAGCTGTTGTATCAAACGCCAAAAAGCTGAATCCCTCACACTTCTACATGGAGCCTTCTGTGATCTGCTCCAAATCGTCGTTGTCAGGTAGTGATAAAGTGAGCCGTAAACTTAGAGAGGAGCTGTGGGACTGTGAGCCGTAAACACAGAGAGGAACTGTGGGACCGTGAGCCGTAAACACGGAGAGCTGTGGGAGCGGGATTTCTGGCTTCACTCTGTTTGATGAGAGTTTGTGATCCGAGCGCCCGGTCCGATCGATGTGCCTCTGCTCCTCTTTCCCTGTAAATCCGGACGCCATTCAGCTGCAGTCAAAACACTTGATTTATTTTTCACACGTAATTGTCTCAGATAAACTATCTGCCCTTTGTTTGGGGTTTGTTTTGTCTGACTTCAAAGTGCAGAGGGGAGCGTGTGGAGTGGGTGGAGAGGATGGAGCTGGTGAAAGTGGTGGAGATGGTGGACAGGATGGGGATGGAGCATGTGAAGCTGGTGGGGCAGGTTTAGTGGGTCGAGATGGTGGAGCGGGTGGAAATGATTGAGTGGGTAGAGATGGAGCGTGAGAAGCTGGTGTAGCGGGTGAAGCTGGTGTAGCATGTGAAGAGTGTGAAGCTGATGGAGTGGGTGGAGACAGTGGAGCGTGTGGAGTGTGCGAAGCTGATGGAGTGTGGGAAGCTGGTGGAGTGGGTGGAGACAGTGGAGATGGTGGAGTGTGTGAAGCTCATAGCGCGGGTGGAGACAGTGGAGATGGTGGAGTGTGTGAAGCAGGTGGAGCAGGTGAAGCTGGTGGAGTGTGTGAAGCTGATGGAGCAGCTGAAGCGGGTAAAGCTGGTGAAGCTGGTGGAGCGGGTGAAGCTGGTGGAGTGTGTGAAGCTGGTAGCGCGGGTGGAGACAGTGGAGATGGTGGAGTGTGTGAAGTTGGTAGCGCGGGTGGAGACAGTGGAGATGGTGGAGTGTGTGAATCTGGTGGAGCGGGTGAAGCTGGTGGAGTGTGTGAAGCTGATGGAGCATGTGAGGCTGATGAAGCGGGTAAAGATGGTGGACTGTGTGAAGCGGGTGGAGACAGTGGAGATGGTGGACCATGTAAAGCTGGTTAAGTGGGTGGAGCGGGTGCAGGCAGTTCTGTGGGCAGATGTTTTCCACACACGTCATGGCTGATCACAGACTTCCCGGTTTGTAATGACGTTTCTAACTCGTCCTGACGAGGAGAGGGAGAGACGAGAGCGAAACTGAAACTGAGCAGTTGCCAAAATCTCAACAAATTGTGGACAGTTTAGGGCTGAGCTATTAATCACATTTTAATCAAGTTTGAGATTCAGTCATTTGTAATTGTCAGTTATGTGCTCGGAGGTCTGCATCCAATCTGTTATCAGTAAAAGCATGTAGTCAGGACTTTACAGGAGTAAACTGGAGTATCTGGTAAAAGTATTTTGTTTAGGATCGTGTATTTGATGCTTGAAGTCTTTTTACCATGTTTTTGAAAAGATAAAATATAATTAGATAAAAAAAATCAAGATTTGTCAATATGTGGAAAAAAAAAAATGAAAAAAATAAAAATAAAAAAAAAATAAAAAAAACTCTCTACCCATGCCTCTCCAGTCCCTGTCTCATGTAGAGGGTGAGGGTTTTGGTTTGGTCCTGGGTTAGACCTGGCATAGTCCTGGTTCAGTGAGAGGAGGATGGAGCATGAGATTGACAGATGGATCGGTGCAGCGTCTTGTAGTGATGAGGTCACTGCATCAGGCTGATGTGGTGAAGAAGGAGCTCATTGAGTAATTACCCAAAGAACAAGATGGCGGTTAAATAATCTTCCTCCTCGCGGTGCCTCAACACTCCCTTAGAGATAGGGTGAGGACCTCAGTCATGCGGGAGGAGCTCGGAGTAGAGCCACTGCTCCTCCATGTGGAGACAAGCAGCTGAGGTGTCACTACACTGTGTTTATATCTGAGCTCTATACTTCCATGTAATTATGCTTACAAAAGTGAAACATTTGTACTTTACTATTAATGTATTTCCGTTTGTGGGCCTCACTATATTTTATAATCTTAATTCTCAGATAATTATAAGCCATCAGCAACAAGACCAAGACAAGTATCACTTAGATCCTTCCGGCTGTCATCCATACATTCATTTAACACTGTAAAATGCCAGGACTAAAGGGCTCAAAAGTGCTTCATAATGCCTGAAGAAAGCACAAAGGACCTGCAGTATTTTTCTGACAAACAGCCCAACGCACCAGATAATGGTTATATATTGTTTCTGGAAAAAAACCCACTAAAAACAAAAACGTTTTTCTACAATGGAGGTGAATGGAGGTGAGTGTAGGCGGGCGGGGGCGGGTGGGAGTGTGGGTGGAGGCCTGGGCGCAGTGCTCAGAGCTGGGTATTCACGGGCCCAGAGTCAAGTGGAGGAGCAGCAAGGTCAATGAGTAACTGCTGCGTTATAAAGCATCAGATTTATGTATTGGCCAATCTCATTATGGACACAGAGACATGGGTGTAAACAACAGAGAGCTCGAGTCAGGAGGAGTCTGAGGTACAAGGGTGGAACGGGTCTGTTGGATGGGCTCCGGTTTGCAAGGTTGTTTTGCTAAAGCTTGCATCATTCTCATTTCAGTCGCTAAATGTTAATATAAATATTTTTTGTTACAATGTCTTAAAAGCTCTGTACTATATGTAGCTTCTCCCATGTGTTAGCTCCAGTACAGATATATTACAAAAGCAGATCTTGAGGTCAAAATACGTCAGCTGCGTCCCGTCTGCATTTGAAGATAAAATGCTTCGGGATCAGGAAGTGTGTGATAGCATGCTAGTTGTTGTTAGCTTTACGACGACAGCAAAACTCTTCTGATTTCGGAAAGTTGCGATATGTTTTTAAGGAAATGAAAATCAGTGCAGGTGATTTGTGCAGCTCCTCAAGGATAAGTGACGTCCGGATCAGTGTCAGACATGAGCTAAAGACGTTATGACCGACAAAACCTTCAGCACAACCAGAATTCACTCTACTTTCCAGTGTGTATTTGCAAATATATTGTGTTTCTGTTAAAATACAGTCTCATGTCCTTCACGTCCATGATGAGTGAAATGGTTTTCTCACTGAGCGATTAAATACTCATCAAAGATTTTCGTTCAGCTCTGAAAAATGCTGCCGTCGCAATAATATGTGAGCTGTTTACCTTGTGTAGCAGAGGTTTGTATGCAACAGATTTGGACAGCAATAAACATGTTCAGTTGCGTAGTTTCCTCGGGCTTCTACATGATTTTTGCTTGTAAAAATACTTATGTCAACCTATGTTTAGTTGAGCCTCCGTCACCAAAAGTGCTGCTAACGATATGACGTAAGTGTTAAAAAAAGAAACAAAACGGAAATGACTCCAGTGTAAACAATGCTGTACATACGCTAACAAGCTAACGGCATTATCTAAAACAGGCTAAGAACATGATTTACTCTCGTGGGGCGTTCAGGGTCACTGTTGAATGTGGGAATTCCAAGTGTCACTGATACCAAGACCAAATGTGTGTTTTCATATCAGCCAAAAACAGTGGGGGAAATTTAGTCTGAGGTAAAACTGATCCAAAAGAACAAGAGATTGTGAGTGTGACATTTAGCGTGGCAGCTAATATCAGCGTACATAGACTAGCATTTGGTAAAAGTTCATTCTGTCTTCACTTTGAAACCGTTCAGTGACTATTCCCTTTGTCAGGCACGAGGCTTTGTTTACCTGTGCGCCGTATAAGGCTGGTACAGAGACTAGTGCTGTCATGGTATTAAAATTTCAAACTCCATTTCGATACTAAGGAATAAACTCAGTACTCAATAACAATTCCTATCCACAATGATAAAGTGAGTATCCTGTTTTGATACTGATGTATTTTCCAGAGTATAAGTCGCACCAGCTAAAAAATGCATAATAATGAAGAAAAAAAACATATTTCACATATAAATAGCATCGGAGTATAAGTGGCACCCAACCAAACTGTGAAAAAAAAGTGTCACTTATACTCCGGAAAATACAGTAGTTTTAGTATCGATTAGTATCTGATTTTAGATACTTCAACCCTAATAGACAGTAAGATGTCCAGCAATAAAAGAGATTGAGAAATGAATTTATACTGGTAAATGTTTATGCTGTACATAAATAATAATATATATATAACATAATGCTATATATAAGTTCAATACATTCTTATGGTTTGCACCTTAAATTCACAATTGCATTTACGTACATATATTTTTGTCATGTTTTTTCTCAATTCGTGGCAAAAGTTTGTTGTTGTTCCTGACTGCTATTAAACTAAACATTTATTTATTTTAATCTGCAGGTCTGCGAGATTAATCACAGTTGAATCGAAAATGCAATTTGAATGGATGCAATTAGCGAATCAAAAGCTAATTCTGTAGGTCAGAGCTGCACAAACATGTTCTGAAATGTCCGTGTGTGTCAGATGCCATCCCTTTGTGTCAGATGCCCTCCCTTTGTCTCCATGGGGTCTTATTCTCCATACAAACGGCTAACCCTGTAGTTTAGATCTTTACAAACATGTTCTAAAATGTGATTCTTGTGTTAGTTTATAGCCTTTTTATTAAAACCAAAGTTGCAAATATAAACAGTCCTCCTTCAGCCCTTCTGATTTGTATATCTTCCACTATAGCAACCACTTCCATACGGATTATACGATGACAAAAACATGCTTCCTTCCCGGACTCGCTCCATCTCTCCATATGTTTGCACTGTGGCTCAGACCTCACCCCAAACGTCTGCTGTAGTTACCAGTGAACCTGACCTATTCCCACACAGCTCAGCCTTAAGAGGCACCAGCTCGGCTCCTGTCCTGTGCCATTACCTCCCTCTGTGATTGACTTAGACACCAATCAGCTTGGGTTAAGCTCACTATGTTGTTAACTCACCGACAGCTTGCACCTAAAGATAGACAGAACTTTCTCACTGCAACTTCTCACTCAGCATTTTTCAAAAGGCGTCTCTGGGCGTTCGTGTTTGTAATTGGTGCAGGACATTTTCTTATTTATGGATAACAGTCCCTTTACAATGTATGTGTCAAACAAGATTAGTAAGATTTTTAACATATACATTACAGTTGGAGTTTAGAGAAAAAAAAAAATTAAAAAAATGAAATAGTTACTTCTTCCTTCTCCAGCCAGTAGGGGTCTTTGTTTACTTCATCCAAAGAATCAAAGAATCATTGTGGGAAAGCATGTTTTTTTTTTTTTGTTTTTTGTTTTTTTAATTAAAAACGGGACCATGTACAATTAGAACATAAATATTGCCATTTAATGCATTGTACTGGGCTCATTTACATTTGCATCCCCTGGAACAAAAACTATATATGCATTTAAAACTACCACACCCACAGAGTCACCCCCCCCCCCCCCCCCCCCCCCACACACACACACACACACACAAACACACTTATACATACACAGCCCAATCCTTTGGCACGTAGAACCTAAAGAGATGAATGCTTACAGTTTTGGTTGCTCTTTAAGTGACTTTTTAGTTCAATCTTAAAACCTTTGATTGTAACACATGAGTCCGGCAGCGTGTTCCAGTGTGTAGAGGCCTTCACTGAAAAAGCCCACTGCCCAAAGGTGGAATGACAGAAAGGTATAATGCAGTCATGCACAGAGGCTGTTCTTGTGGAATATTTGGTCGCGTTTATTGCGTTGAACAACAAACATGCGTCCTTATTCTGCGCAAACCTGTACTTGGTCTAGTTGAGGGCCTAGAGGGCCTACTCCTGCTTATTTCCATAGAGATGTTGAAGTATGGTTTTAACATTCTACAGTATTTCCATGGAACAATGTCAGTGACATACTACCGCCAGAAAGTTACACATTGTAGCTTTAACTTTATGAGATATTTGAGTTCTGTCCCACAGTCTCTCAAGCTGGCTGCTATCACCCCCATCCTCAAAAAACCCAATCTTGACCCTGATAACTGTGCAAATTTCCATCCCATATCCAACCTCCCCTTTCTGTCTAAAATCCTCAAACGTGTCGTCGCCGCCCTACTCCAAACCCACCTCACCTCCAACAGTCTCTATGAACCCTTCCGCTTCCACCCTAAACACAGCACCGAAACAGCTCTGCTCAAGAGCCGGCCACCTCTCCATCCTCAACCTCTTGGACCTCACTGCAGCCTTCGACACAATCAGCCTCTCCATCCTCCTGTCCCGCCTCAAAAACTCACTCAGCATCACTGGCTCTGCTCTCTTCTGGCTCCAGTCTTACCTCACAAACCGGCAACAGTTCATCCACTTCAACCATTGCTCCTCTTCCATAGCCCCCCTGCAGCAGGGAGTCCCCCAAGGTTCGGTGCTTGGTCTTCTCCTCTTCATTCTCTACATCCTCCCCCTCGGCTACATCATTCGTCGTCACGGTCTCCGTTTTCACTGCTACGCTGAGGACATCCAACTTTACATCTCCACAACATCCATCAACCCCAGTATCCACTCTCACCCACTGTCTAACAGACATCAAAAACTGGATGAATCACAACTTCCTCAAACTAAACAGACAAAACAGACTTCATCATCATCGGTCCACACAACATCACCAAATCCTCACAACACTTCACCCTGCACTTTGACAACACCACACTCTCTCCATCCTCACTCATCCGCAACCTCGGTGTGCTCCTCGACCCCACTCTTTCATTTGAACCCCACGTCAAGCACATAACCCGGACTGCATTCTTTCACCTCAAAAACATAGCCAGTCTCTGCCCATCACTCACCTTCTCTGCCGCTGAAACTCTCATCCACGCACTCATCACATCCAGAATCGACTACTGCAATAGCATCCTCTACGGTACACCATCCAAAACCCTCAACAGACTACAGTACATTCAGAACTCCGCTGCCCGCCTCCTCACCCACACCCGCTCACGTGAACACATCACTCCTGTCCTCCTCAAGCTCCACTGGCTCCCCGTCCCTCAGCGCATCCACTTCAAAATCCTTCTCATCACATTCAAAGCTCTCCACAACCTGGCCCCTCCTTACCTCACAGACCTGCTCCACCTCCACACTCCATCTCGCTCCCTCCGCTCCTCCAGCTCCAACCTCCTGTCCCTGCCCTGTAGGACCAAGCTCTGAACCTGGGGGGACAGAGCCTTCTCCATCGCTGCCCCCACCCTCTGGAACTCACTGCCCAAACCCCTCCATGACTGCTCTGACCTCCCCACCTTCAAAAAAGAACTCAAAACTCACCTGTTCAAAATTGCTTTTAATGTTTGATGTTATGTTGTAAATTTTGTATGTATTGTGAAGCGACTTTGAGTGTCTTGAAAAGCGCTATATAAATAAAATGTATTATTATTATTATTATTATTATTATTATTATTATTATTATTATTATTATAGATAAAAGAGGAGTTGCAGTTAAGGATTGCCTAAAGATCTCAACAAGTTTAAGATACATTTTGGATCAATTTTAGCGACTTCTATCCAAATAAAATACTATGTTGAGGTTTTGCCACTTCTAAAATTATTGCAAAAGTGTTTACATTAATAAAAAGAGGTCTGTGTGATCCCTCAGGCATCCAGGTATGACCCATAGTAAAAAAAGACATTCAAATCGGTGAACTGGACGGAAGTTTGGCTCCTCCTCCAAGTCGCTTCTTCAGTTCTGGTCAGATTACTGATGGACAATGCCTTATATCTGTCTGAAGGGAGGAGCTAATTACACTGAAACTAACACACATTAATAAAAGAGATTATGTTCAATCCAGTTCAAGATGTAAAACTGTTTTGTCACCTCCATTTAGCACTACCTTTACACAACCTGTCCCATTCCCAATTCCCATATTTCCTCCTAAAACTACTTTGTGCAAATGTACAAAAATCGATTCTCATTTCTCTCCTGTTTATTATAATACTTCCAGTTTGGCTGCGAACACAAATATGAAACACATGTATGACTATGAACCTGCCGACAGGGACTAGACGGCAGGTACGTGTAGATATGTTGTGTATGTAAACGGCACGCTTCATATATACTTTGTAGTTACATTTCCAGAGCTGTTTATAACAATGAACACAAATGAGAAGGCAAAACAAGACCAGCTCATCAAACCGTCAGAGCTACAGTCTTTTCTTTGCATTGGTACTGGAAACAGATGGTACATGGAGCTCCCGGTGCACTGTGTTATTCAGGCTGGTTTAAAAAGGTAAAGTTTTGTTTCCAGGAAGCGATACTGGGATGTGATCTTTTATGCTAATCCAATGAGAATTCTTTTGATTAAGTTGTGGATGAGTTGTTCAGTTTAGTTGTTACAAAAGGCCTGTAAATATGAGATTTTTATTACATTTGAGCAAACTAAAACTACAGAGATGGAGTATATTTATTTAAAAAAATAATAATAAAAAAATGTATGTTTCCTATGTCGCTTTTTTATATTTATGATGATTATTATTATTGTTATCATTATCATTATTTACTTTATCCAAATAATCATTGTAGAAAAGCATGTTTTTTTCTCTAATGTATCATAATTTATTATTATTATTATTGTTATTATTGTTATTATTGTTGTTATTATTGTTATTATTATTATTGTGATATTAGAAACGATACAAAAATGGCATCTGTTCAAGTGTGTGTGTGTGTGTGTGTGTGTGCGCCGGGGTGTGTGTGTGTGTGTATGGGTCAGTAAGTAATAAAACATAAAACTATATACATAATACATAAAAGTAATAAAACTGAAAACTAAAGAAATAAGACGGAAAGGGATGAACATTTAGGACGAAGAGAAAAAGTAAATAATTTAGTAAGGATCCAATTTTCTTTTCTTTTCTTTTCATTTTTTTTGCCAGATACAGCTAAGGGCAGTGGGCTTTCTACCTGTTCACACGTTGACCCTCAGGGGGCGCTGGTCAGGATGGCTTCATTGTCAGTGATGGCTGCCTCTTTGATGTAATTCTTGTTTTGCCATAAACCTCTTCTTTCAGAACATTGCATGTTTTTGAGTCTATGTAAAGTCTAGCAAGGCTGTCTAACATGCCGCCATGTTTAGATCTACACATACACACACACACACATAGGCACACACACACACACACTTGAACAGATGCCATTTTTGTATTGTTTCTAATATCACAATAATAATAATAATAATAATAATAATAATAATAATAATAATAATAATAATAATAATAATAATAATAATAATAATAATAATAATAATAATAATAATAATAATAATATAGAAACAACTGCTAAAATACAAAAGTTGGTAATCCTGTCCTGAACCTGCATTATGCAAGGCAAAGTAAGACGAGTGTATTTGCATAGTACAATTGGTACACAAAGTAATTCAAAATGCTTTACAGAATAAGAAAGACATTAAAATCACAATACAAACAAATAAAAACAAATAATCATAAAATTGACATAAAAAGCTTTCAGTCATATGAACAGTATTAGACTAGGACTAAACCAGAAGAATCAAGAACCAAGAATCAAACCAGGACCAAGGACCAAACCAGAATTTAATTAGTACTAAACCAGAATAAAACCAGGTCTAAACCAGGACTAAAAAGAAAATACTTTGATATTTGGATGGTGGGCTACTGGCTGGATTAGAGGTTTTGGAGGGACGCAGGCCTGATGTGTGCTCCTGTGTGTAGCCACGATAACAATTATTTAGTGAAATTCCTCCACGTTGATCTCATTACTTGATTAGTTGTGATGCAAGTCAATGTACTTATTTAGCATTAGCTCCGTTAAGTACGGGAAGAACATCCGGATGTTCTTATTGTGGTTGAGGCAAAAAACCTCTCACTAGTCACTTGTGAATACTTGTCTGCCTTGCACTAGAAAACGACTCAAGATGTCATAAGCCATTAGGACCAAAGTCTGACCCATGAAAGGAGGTGTTTGTATTCCATATTAAATTGAGAAATGCCCACCATGCAGATTTGACTTGCACTGGGATATTGCTTGGGAAAAATCTGTCTAACTTTCTGTGCTAAAGTGAAAAAGTTAGTATGGCCCTAGCTTTCTGCTGTGCTACAAGAAAGTGACTCAACTGCAGTGTTTGAGCAGCCATATAGGAAAAAAAACTACAACAAAAAAACCCCCATACTGACATGTGCATTATTCAGGTGCTGTAATCATGCACACACAGCGAGGATCAGGCTGAAGCTGCTACAGATTAGCAATAGCGACTCTACTTCCTATTGTGCATTTAAAGCATTTATCTAAACTACTACACCACATTTCACTAATAATAATAACACATTTTGACTTGAGGTTCAATGCTATGATCTTTAGGACACTTTAAAGTCTCAAAGGGAGTTGTTTTAACGTAGACAGGAATCAGTTGATGGAGGTGTGTTCACAACTTTCAGCTTGCAGTGTGCAGGCCCTTCACTGCCATATACTACTATCGTCTCACCCGATTCTCCTCTCATGCTGAAAAATTGCTCACGACTGAACAGTGTGGCGGGCAGCATGTTGGATATTAACCTCTGACCTGGAGTATTCATCATAATGAATGATTAACTGTTGCCTGTTCTATTAGTGGCATCATCTGATTATAGACACGTGCATTGAACTTTGACCTCATACATGCTCAGAATGTTGTGTGCTGAAAGTAGTACAGAAGGTATTCTTCAGCGTCATCCTGAGTAACAGTATTATAACATTATGAAAGTACATGTACACAAAAAACTGCAAAGTGTAGAACTGTGTTTCTCAAACTACACAGATACACAGGCGCCTTCAGAGTCCAATTTAACCATATTTTAGTCCTTCTTTGAGAAAATCCCTTGTTTAAAACCACTGTAGTCATGTTAAAGTTCTATGTAGACCTTTTTAGGCTTAGAACAGTTCAGTTTTAGACTTGGTTTAGATCTTGTGGTACTTGCTTAGGTCGTACTTGGTGTGAAAAGTGTGTAGAAATAGTTTATACATGTTTGTAGAGGTCTAAACTACAGATATGATTTTATATAAAAAGACAGGCACTTTATGATCAAAATAATCACGGCCTTTGCAATTTTATAATTAACAAAACTAACTGAAATTTCGATTCGACTGTGACATGTCGTGCAGCTGTACCATGCAGCGTGTAGTTGATCATGATTATGATTCCCAGCACTATTTTTCTTTTTTTGTTACTTTAATAAGCTGTGTGTGTGTCTATTTATAGCAACTCAACTAATAATTGCTGAATAAGCCCTGAATAAAACCACAGACACAACCAGTCAAAAGTTTGGACACACCCTCTCATTCAATGCTTTTTTAAAAAAGGTTTTACTACGTTTTACATTGAATATATGATGTAAGATATATGGAATTATCTAGCCATGAAAAAACGTAAATATCTCTACTAAATATATGTTGTTTCTTACTTCATATATTTGATGTCATCTGTTTGCAGGTAAAATCCAGAAAGCAGTAAAAACAAAGAAAAACTTTTGACTGGAAGTATATATAATAGAAGTAGAATGAAAAAGGTCTAATGCCAAACCCTCTGAATTACTGTCACTGAATGCTTCAAATAATTATCCACTGACTCCAGAGTTTTAAGGTCATGCTGTTGGATTGAATGAAAAACCTTTGTATCTCCCTGTGAACGGTATCATTTTTAAAAGGGATATTGGCTTTGTGTTGGCTGAGCTCATCCCATATGTCCATGCAAAGGCCAGCTGCAGACGTGTGGATCGAAGCCTCCTCAGATATATCTTTCATTCGTGAATAATTCATATTGTCTACAGACTCCAGGCCGTGGGTGTGAGGTGCACTTTTGGGATGTCACAATATCGCATTTGAGAGTTGACCATAGACTGTACATATAAATGGACATAGCTAACCTGCTAGCCGCCACGTTCCATATAGTAAGTGAACATGGGCGCGCTTCCAGCTCCATCGACTCTGGCTCCAATTCACTTTACATTGAAAAACTGTCACCCCTCTTTCTGTAACTGCTGCTGTCAGTCTTTTTATTTGGCTATTGTGTCCTTAAATCATTATATGAACATTAATAAGAGATAAATCAGACGCCTTCTTTACCCGTGGTTGGTCTCGTTAGCATTAGCAACAACAGCTAAACCAGCCGAGGAGGAGCATTACATTCAACAGCTCCCTGTGTCTCTCTCTGTGTTTGTTACAGGCAAAAAAGCAATCAGCAGAAATAAGAGTAGCAAAAATAAATTTAAGAAAGACATGAATAAATCTTATTACATCAAAAACAAAACACTTAACAGTATAAAAACAGCACTCTCACACTATATTTACACCATTATATCACTGTTGTTCATTAGTGCACATAATGGTGTAAATACAGCACTCTCACACTATATTTACACCATTATATCACTGTTGTTCATTAGTGCACATAATGGTGTAAATACAGCACTCTCACACTATATTTACACCATTACGTGCACTAATGAACAACAGTGATATAATGAACTGAACGTTGTAAAAGGACAGTACAGGGCATTGTTCCCAGAATGCATTGCTATTCTTTGGGGGGCGGGGCTTACAGTGTGGCAGGTTGTCAGTGTCCATGGAGCTCAGGCTGCTCTGTGGTGTCTGTCTGTGTCACTGTGTGCTGCTGGTGAGAGTGCGACAGGTACATGCTCTCTGACAGCTCCAAAGCCTCAGGAATATGGAGATGGAGTTTGGACCTCAGCTGCACAACTGTATAAGAATCTGACCAACACGCAACTGAACAGAAACTGAATTCAAATAATTTTTATTTTATTTCAGAGGGCATATAGAACTCTCATTATTATCTATTTAAAATTAGATTTTTAAAGATTTATAGACTTTCTTACATAACACTTCCACTGATGCCCATACAGTCATGAATTTAAAAGTTCACAGGCTCCTAAGACAGAGCTGCTTTTCTATCTTTTGTTTTGTTTTTTGTTTTTTTTCAAGCTGAAAGACGCCCTCCTGCAGGCCAACTAAAGAGTCAGGTTTATGGAGATGCAAGCCTGCTTGGAGTTTTTCAGTGCTATAAGCACAACAAAGAGTTACATATTGACACTTTAATCAGTTAACAGTGTAATAATAATAATACTCTTCTTGACGTAATATACTGTGTTCATAATCTGACTTGTAGCTGTTTTATTTCGCTGGGAAGCTAATTAAGCTAACTAAGCTAATATTCATGTGACGTCAATGCTGTGATACAGTTTCTATTGAGAGCATAGACTGCATATATGAATGGACATAGCTAATGCACTAGCTGCCATGTTCCAAATAGGAAGTGATCATGGCATGCTTCCAGCTGCATCGACTCTGGCTCCAATTCACTTTACATTGAAAAACTGTCGCCCCTCTCTCCGTAACTGCTGCTATCAGACTCATCATTTTGGTCGTCAAATGTTTGTATTGACCAGCTCTGCATGATCCTGTTTATATTTCCCTGTTGTGTCTGTGATTCAAGATATGAACATTAATAACAGCCAAATCAGGCGACTTCTTCCCCAAGGTTGCTCCTGAGTTAGCAACGCTGTCAATTAACCCTGTTGCTAAGTGCACGCTCCCTGCTAAACCAGCGAAGTGGGTGAGAAAGTGCGTTACCTTCAACAGCCTCTCTCCAGATTGGCTCTTTGGTTGCTATGATACTCATGGTCAGAATTCCAAATATGGAATTCTGCTCCAAATTCGCCCCTATAACCGTTAGCCACGATGAGTTTTATTTGACTGTAGCCATACGTCACACTCACTTAGTCCACTTCTTTATACAATCTATGGTTGTGTTTGAATAAAGCTCCTACACAGTGTCGTCATGTGAAAAATTAAATGGGATCAATGAACAATTTGAATCATTAACACAGATCAAATCAAATTAATGTTTTTTCAGTTGACTTGTAAAACACATATCTACGTTCAGAGACTAAACCCTCCTCGAGAATGTGTGAGGAGGCTTAAGTCACAGCACTCAAAGCTCTTTCCTGTTTGGTATTATATAAGTGTGAGATCTGGAGGTGGGTGAGACAGAGCAGCCGTTCAAATCAAGTTCAAACCCACTCCTGCTTCTAGTTTGTAGACTCTGGCTCTGAGTTTAACTGTCGACCTTCTGTCACTCCTCAAACCTAAACATATCACTGTATAAGAGTGTTGACTAAAGTGCTATCGGCGTCATGCAAAACGGAAATGAACTGTGGGATAACACTCAGATATAATTAGCGTCACCAATTAAAATGTGAGATGTAGCAACAGTTCAGCCGCTCTGACAGAAGCAGGGCAGTTTGTGGATCAGCGTTTTTAAATCATTTTAATCGTTGTGTAAATGTGTAGATGATAATTATTATTCGTCTAGGCAGGTAATTGCAATCTTTTAAAAAATATTTCATTTTCATAATAATATATTGGGATTAACAATGCCTTTGAGGACTGGGCCTGCTGCATTTTTGTTGTTTGGGTTGGTTTATTGTGGATCAGTAAAGGTCCTGTCTTACACAAAATGGATTCTCGTGAGCGTTAAGCCGTGCTATAATGTTGTTAACTCCTCAAAAACATAGCTGGAGTTGTGTTTTGTTTCATCTGTCTACATCTCCAAAGCTCAAAATGTTCCGTTCCACCTTGTGATGTTATAAAGTGGTAGGTTTTTTATTCAAGTTAACAGCTCCTTTTACCTTTAGTTCAGCAGTGATTGGGAATTCCAGGTCTGAAATTATCCAAATGATTCTAGTGAAGATGTATGGACTTAATGAAAAACGCAGTGGCGCACTTCCTGTATCACCACATGACATCACAAGGTGGAGCAGAGTGTTTTCAGTTTGAGAGAAGAGCTCAACCTAAATATGCAGGATTTGTGTGTTAAACATGTGTGAATGAAACAAAATGTGACTCCAGGTCTGTTTGTGATGAGGAAACATTATACATAGATCAGAAAATTTGCATAATACGGGCCCTTTAAATATGACCAAATATCTGCTTGTGGTTGCTAAGTTAATTAACAAAAGCTAATGGTTGACTGAAATAGTGGAGTACATATACACTTTGATATTGTATGCCCAAATTGCCAGATCTACATCACTAATTCACTAACTTTGATCAAAACTTGCTCCTAACTTGTCTTTCATCCATAAAATCTAAACGGAAATCATTGTGATCATTATTCTGATTTCTGAAGTTTAATTTTAAGATTTGATTCTGAATTTAAAAAATCGTTTGTAGTTCAAAAACCTTATCTCCGTAGTCGGCTTCAGAAGTGGGCTGTCTGAAACACAGTGGCTGATGTTTGTACCCCACAGAACAGAACAGATAGGATCTTAAGGGACTTGTTCTCTTTGGGACTTCATTTAGGCCTTTATGTCTCCGGTGACAGTGCATCCAGGGAAATGGGGTTCTACCAAAGCCCCTCGGCCCCCCTGGGAATCTCCTCAAATAGATGCGTGCCTTCTTTAAAACCTTGAGTCTCATTAAAAGTTTTTGTTTTTGAGTTTTTCAGCGAATCCCAGATCTGTCTATGTCAAACGGGTCATTTTAAAAGCACTCTACTTGATTTTTACTGTCTCAAAAATGTGAAAAATAGAACTAGATAACTCACGTCCTCATTCAGTTTTCACTTTTCTCATGTTCAGAGGTCAAACAACAAGTAGCATGCTAATAGTGCACTACCTGGTTCACACAAGAGCTTTATTATTGGACAAAACAGCACACGGTGGTCTCATTTTGACCCTAAAAACAATATATCTGAACTGGTACAAGACTCATTTTACTTAGTTATATAAAGAAAAACGCACCAGTCCAGCCTTTTTAGTTCCAATAACGATGATTTGCTTTGCTTACTTTTGTTACTTTTGGATCTCTAAGGAAAGATCTTTGAGCAATCAGCATTAGCGATCATAGAAAGATCCATTTGGGACTGAACATATGGGAGATCATCATTAACTGTGTTTCCATCCATATAAAATTAGCATATTTACAAAAGTCTCATCACAAAAGCTCATAACAAATGAGACTTTATCCCCTGTTCCATCAAAGCAAAGCGTCGGCGCGCGTACCTGGGTGTTGGTTTCTTGGTTATGGGAGCTGCCGTCTGCTGTGTAATGACGCTGCTGATCCTTCAGAGGGCGCACCGTCTGTTTTGTTTGGCTTTGCTCAAGATGCACTTTGTTATTAGGTTTGTCATGATAATCGTAATGTTATGAAGCTGTAACTATATTTTTGGGGCTCAGTATTTATCATGTTAACAGGTTTTGGGGGTATTTTATTTTATTTTTTTGTAATATAAGATTTGAGCTGTAAAGGGTTGAGTAAATCACTTTTTTGGCTGCTTATTGGTTCATTCTGCTATTTATTTGTGGCGGCTCAGGCCTTTTAAGGAGATACTGGGGTTATCTTGCATTATTGTTATTGTGTCAGAGGTATAAAATAGTTTAAATATCATCGTTTATCACAGTATTTCTATATAGCCATATATCGTGCTTCAAAATGCGTTACCGCGTCAGTTGTATCTGTTATTTAGCCGTCAGCAGGTTCTTTAAATTGTAATAATGCTATCGACATGTTTTACCACAAAGATAAAGACGCTGCCTCAGTCTTAGAGTTCCGCACTAATGAAGATCAGACAGAGCGTGTGTGTCTCATGAGTCAGGAGTCGGTCATCATCTTTTGTTTTTAGCTCGAACCTCAAAAATTGCGCGATGCAACATAGCTTGTTTAGATGTTCTTCTCTGGAGGATTTTGTGCCAACAGCCACCAGCATGATGGGATTATTTTGTTTCATATTTTTATTAATGTGTGAACAAATATTATAGTGTCATTAGACAACAAATGGATACACACCTTTTTCATTTTTATATAGCAAGAACTAAAACTTAAAAATAAATTAATGATGATAATAATAATAATAATAATAATAATAATAATAATAATAATAATAATAATAATAATAATAATAATAATAATAATAATAATAATAGCTAAATTAATTAATTAATTAATTAAATAAATAAATCACACAAATCTGGAGTGAATAGATGATCAAGAAGAGCATCACATAATAAATAATTAAAAAAACATTATAAATCATAAATTTTAAAAACGATGATAACAATAAAAATGAAAAAAAGGGGCGGGGGGCTTAGACAGTTTCAAAAAAAGTTTCTGCTTTGCACTTTCTATAAAATGTGTTTACAATACCATTCTTGGAATATCTAATCTTCTCCACTTTCAAATTATTCTGGCGTTGTCCATCACCTGTGTCCATTCAGATCCAGTAAAGATCCGTAGTCCAAAGATCACGTGTTTTGTTTTTTATATTTGCTTCATGAGTCGATGTGGCTAAATGTGTTTCCACTTTCCAAAATGCTTCACTGGTTTGAGTGATGTGATATTTGGCGTTTCGACCTCACATTACTTATGCAAACCTTCAAAATACTAAAAACAAGGTGATGGGAACATAATAACTCTAATGTGTGAGTACAGTTAACACATTTTCTCTGTAATACTTCATTGTTTTGCCTATGCACTTTTCAATTCAATGCATTACAGCAGCAGCCTTGCAGGACTTAGCAAAATAGTTGATGTAACCAACAGAAAAAAGTCAGGTGTGTTTTATAAGAGTAAGTGCGCTGGAGGCAGACTTGATGATCATGAACAACATAATGGCTCCTCAAAAGTGCATCTCTATTGACGATAGAAATGAGGTGCTCAAATCTGGGTCTTTTGTTGAATCAAGCCTCTTGTAAAAATGTGAAAAGCGACAGAAGAAAAAGTGTCTCGGGACTTAAACTTCACAACCTCCAAATACAGTATGGTGGTGAGGATGATGAATAGACTGATGAAGGTACAGGGGATGGCCTTGTTGGTTTGTTTTAATGGTAAAACAGTCATATTTTGATATAGTGGGTGGGTTAAGTGCCTTAACCAAGGACACAACAACAGTATTCATCTGTGGGAGCTTGAATCACACTGTCAACTTGTGGGTCAGTGGTTAAAGGTTAAAGGCAATATCAGAACATGTTTTATGCTAAAACTTCAAAACTATATAAGAAGAAACCGCATAAGTAAGATGAAACTGACTCTTTCTTGAACACTATTATGAAAGCTCTGCTGTACCTCACCATTATAAGACCACATGCTGACATTAAAAGAACTGAAGACTATATTCTATTTTGAGAAATATTTATTATGAGTGTTGTGTCAAAAACAGTATCGAGATTTCATCTTTTTCCGTGGTATCTAAATAAGGCTTTTGAACTTGTCTGGTTATTGTTTTGCTTTGAATGTTCCACAGTCTGGCATTAAACATATATATATATATATATTTTTTCAATTACAGGTGAAAAACTGAATGTTGCCCTAACTAAAAAAATGCCACAGTTTAATGCAGGGCTGTCCAAACTACGGCTCAGGGGCCAAATGCGACCCTCAGACCAATTTTGGCGCTCATGTCTCCTCCTAAACTGGCCCAATTGATCAGGAAGTTTTTTTTTTTTTTTTTACTACAAACTGAAGAGATTCTACCTTTATAACCTGAATAACATCACACTGCATTGTGAGACAGACCTAAAAATACCTTATTAAAGGTATGATGTCTCTGTCAAACCTGTGTGAAATGTACAATTTGACTCCCTGAATTGACACTGGTCTGTGGCCCTTTGCTTCAAATATGTTTCAGTATGTGGCTTCGGTGAAAAAAGTTTGGACACTCCTGGTTTAATGGCTCAGTGTTGTCCATACATTGTGTTTTATTAAGTCCTTATGGAATTATGAACCAGTAATCTGTCCTCAAATGACCTTCACTCCAAAAGCAGTTGTTTCTTGATGCTCTGTTAGCTCTTATTACCATTTAAAACCCATCGAACCTGAGAAATCCATCCAGGTATAAAAACTACTAAAGTTGCAAAAGCTGTTGGCTGCGTTTGACTAAAAAAATCACAAACCGAAAGCAAAAACAATTTGATGGAACGTCAAAAGATTAACAAGTGAAACGCCCGCTCTTTGCTGTCAAAAGTTGATTTATGACTTTATGATTCTGTACATACCTGCAGTCAGTTTAAAGTGCTACTGCCGTGTCTTCATTAAGTCCCTGCTCGTCCTCCGCGCTCACGTCTATCTAAATATTTTTGGAGCCGGAGTCTTTTATTAGCGGGTATAATTTGGGATCCACCAGAGGCGCAGCGCTCACCTCTTGTTCCGTCTGTTCTCCGGCTTTAAATATGGATGAAGAGTCTGCCGTTCTCACATCTCTCCACTCTGCACCTCTGCAAGTGTTTCTCAATCCTGTTAGAACTGAAGACGGGAGCTGGATATGTCTTAGATTTTGTGGGTTTTGTGAAGAGAAGTAGGAAATAAGAGGGTATGTATTGAGGTGATGTTGGAGTTTGACAGAAAGTGCATATGGTCTCAAACTGTTTTCAACCAAAGCTTAGAAATATGTAGTAAAAGGTCAGTCGTTTTTTTTTAACCTACAGGCCCAGACTCATTTTGTGTCCCCAAAGATTTCCATGGCATCAACCAGACAGTTTGTTTTAATCATAGACTGTGTATATAAATGGACATGGCAAAGGCACTAGTCGCTGCGTTCCAAATAGGTAATGATCATGGGAGTTTAAGTGATCATCGACTCTAAGGCTTCAATTCACTTTACAATGAAAAACTGTGGCCCGTCTCTCTGTAACTGCTGCTATATAACAGGTTAAATGTTCATATTAAGCCACTCTACGTGATCCTGTGGTTTTTATTTCACTATTTCGTCCATAATTCAAGATAAGAGCATTAATAACAGACAAATCAGGTGCGTTCTTTCCCCAAGATCAGTATTGTATAATCATTACTTTCATCTTTAAAATAAATACATAAATAAATATCCATTTTGCCTTTCAAGACAATAACTTCTTAGGTGGGTTTCAACTACTTCTACTAGTTAAATATAAGAAAGAAAAAAAACTCTTTAAGGGATAGAACTTTATATCAGTTATTCTAAATGTCATCGCTGTAAGGGTCTTATTTATAATCTGTGTTTTACATTGGAAGGATCTCAACATATTTTTTTTGGTATAGCTTAGTTTTGCTCAAAAAGGTCATGTTTTCTGAATCTTAACACGTTTTATTTTATTTATAAAATGCCTGACATCTCTTAAAGGACCCGTATTTCGCTGTTTTCTGATCTATGTTATTATAATGTTATTTCTTCATCACAAACAGACCTGGAGTTGTGTTTTGTTCCATTTACACATATTTAACGCAAACCCTGCATATTTAGGCTGACGTCTTCTCTCAAACCGAAAACACTCTGTTCCACCTTGTGATGTCATCATGTGGTAATACAGGAAGTGCGTCAGTGTGTTTTTAAACTCCATACAGCAATAGAATCATTTGGATAATTTCAGCCCTGGAGTTGCCAATCTCTTCTAAACAAATGGAAAAAGGAGCTGTCAACTTGTAAACTACCACTTCATGACATCACAAGGTGTAACAGAGCATTTGGTGCTTTGGTGACAGACTAATAATAAAGACTTCCTAAAACATGTGTGAATGAAACAAAACACAACTCGAAGTATGTTTTTGATGAGGTAACAGCATTATAACATGACTTAAACCTCATATAAGTAACATAAGTTTAGCTGTAGCTGTGGTTAGACCTTTCATGAGCCTCTTATATTTACAACTAGCCAGTATATATCACTATATCATTATCTGTCTTCCATCTAATGTAATTGATAGCTATTGCCACACTAGCTACACCAGACTATGCTGATACAAGCGTGCTGTTTACATAATGATGTTCTTTATCACAGTGTTATCTTACCACATTACCATTATATTGCTCTGAATGAAACAAATGCAATGTTATTTATGTAGGAAATGAAGAGCCATATTAGATTACTGTTTTTCCTCTGCTATCATATTCCATTATTATTATATCAACTCGCGTTCCTATTCCGTGGTGTGGAGCAGACCTGAACCTGAGCGCTTAGATAGCTTATTTAAGTGCAAAAGTGTGTGAAAATAATAAGTTGTACTGTTGACAAATGAGGTCTTAATGTTGATGGACACAAAGAAGATTGGTTTTCTGCTGCTACCTGCTTCTGCTAGTTGTCTTGTACATATGTAAAAGCTTCATTGATTGACATTTAATCAATTTGTGTCCTGTCGAGCTGTAATGGACAAGTACTACATGTACAAAAATCCACATATTTCATATAAACCTGATTCCATGTCATTATATGCTCAGCATGGTTAGTGTAAGCAAAGGTGAATGTCATCAACGTGAAATAATATGGATGGGTTTGAGTGGTGCCTCACGCAACTGGGAGGAAGAAACGCACAAGGGTTTTTGTTTTGTACGTTATAACATTTTTGTCAAATTGTTCAGTATAAGATTATTTCTATAGCACATTTAAAACACTTTCAGCTGACCAAAATGCTTCACATAAAAGTCTACAGATAACACGATACATAGGAAAAGAACTATAAAACACCAAGATTAAATGCCAGGGAGAAGAGAAGGGTTTTCAGTCTAGTCTTAAAATGCCTTAAAGACTGAGAGAATCAGGACAGGCAGAGGGCGCTGTTCCATAGTCTGAGTACTTCCACAGAAAAGGCTATGTCACCTCTGATCTTGAGTCTGACTTTGGGAACAGCTGACCTCTGACCTCAGGGCTCTGGGTGGAGTATAGGGCTGTAGTATCTCCCTCCATCACACTACAGAGAGCAGATGGTATGAAAAATATGACTGATTAGATCTGATTTGCTGTGCTGTCGGCGCTGATAAACTCAGTGCTGTACATTTGTTGCATATTATATAGAAAAGCAGTAGTTCAGAGCACAGTTTGTTTGCATGTAATTAAAAGTTTGTATTGATTACAAACCTGGAAGAAAGATTTTTATTATTTCTTTATTTATTTAATTTTCATGATAACTCAAAGACGCTTTACAGTAGTTTAATAGTTAAAGCTGTTTTTTGTTCAGTTTCTGCATGGGCTGCACTTTTGGTTCCATCGGCTTCAGTTCACTTTACATTGAAAAACTGTCACCCCTCTCTGTAACTACTGCTGTCAGGCTTGTTATTTTGGTCTTAAAATGTTCATATTTGCCCACTCTACATGATCCTGTTATTTCCTTTTTTTTTTTTTTTTTTCGTGGTGTCGAGTCTATTCCTTAGTATTGAAGTCAAGTTTGAAATTTTAGTATCGTGACAAAACTCCAAAGAGTAAAAATCAAGTATTTTTCTCAGCAGGGTATTACAGCAGAATTTGTGAATGAATCAAACCAAACTCTTAGCACAAGCACAAGAGCGACTGCTACTGGAGACTCTAGATGACTGGATTTAATATTAAAAATCATTTTGAGGCAACCCATTCACTCTCATTAAAGTCTATTTTTTATAATGGCCATGTTTATCGTTTCCCTAAGCCCCCATTCATTTTTGTAGTCTCACATCCCTCTGTCTGCACCACATCCTAATTCTAAAGACCCCACCCACACTCGGGTCTAAATTTATCCCCCCAATATTTACAATACGACAGCTCTCCTTTGAAGCGTCCTGACAAACATGGCGGAAGTCTGCGCCCCGCGGCTGCTCCCCTGTGATGGATTCATTAATAGATCTATCTAATGTTAGCCTCTCTGCGGACGCCTCAGCTGCTCATATTTAAAATCCCATAAAACCCTCCAATAAAGTGGATATTCTTTTTCCAGGAAATATTTTAAAGCTAATAAACGTCACCAGCAGCGTATGGTAGGGGCTGGGTAATGACAAGGTATCATTTGTGCAGACTCCTTAACGCTGCTTGGTAACGCAGCCCATTGTATGCCTCACACAATGGTCTTGTCATGTTGTGGTGCCAGCGTGGAGTTCGGGCTTTTGTTCCGTGGGCATTGTGCATTCTGGGAAGTGTTTTGTATGCAAATGAGCCTATCAGCGCCCTGTTAAAGCATTACCCAATGAACAGCGCCGTGTCCAAACCAGGCTAGCGTTGGCTCTGTTGAAAGTGAGTAATTGTGTTCATGTGGTTTGTGAAGCTAACGGCATTTATCGTGTTGGTAGTGTTGTTGTTTGTTGCCGTGGATGTTATCAGGAGATGCTTTGCGTGTGCATATTGCCCATGACAACAAAAAGATAGTTATTTGTAAAAGTGAGTCGTGTAATTGAACCAGCCAATCAACCAACCACAACTCTGTCTGCAGGAATAACAGCCAATGTTAGGAAAAGGTAAAAGGAGGACATGACATAAATCATTTTAAAATATTTTTCCAGTTCAATCCACGGAGTGTATGTGTAAACGGATATAGCCAACATGTTAGCCTCCGCATTGAAATAGGGAGTGATCATGGGCGCGCTTCTAGCTTCATCATTTTGGTTTTAAAATGTTTGGATTAACCCGCTCTACATGATCCTGGTCATTTTATTTAGCTATTTTGTCAGTGAAATAAGACATGACCAGTAATAACAGACAAATCAAGCACCTTCTTTTCCTGAGGCTGCTCCTGCTGGCGTTAGCAACAGGTTTGATTGACAGCGTTGCTAAGCGAACGCTCCACGCTAAACCAGCGGTACAAGCCAAGTCGGGCTCTGGCTCCAAATTGGCCCCTATAACTGCTCACCTCGATGAGCTTCATTTGACTGGAGCTGAACGCTATGAGTGACGTCACACTCACTTAGGCCACTTCTTTATACAGGCTGTGGTTGAATCTCAGGACCATATTGCTAACATATTCTTTCAGTAGGTTGTGTTTACAGCACAACATTATAGAATCAGGTCAAAATTCTATGGTAGAATTAGCTGTTTATCTCTCAGATGTGATGACTTGATTTTCAGTTAATATATTGTTAAGGACTGGGCCTATTCCTATGAAACAAAAGCTGTCATCAAGTTCAAGTTTTTTTGTTTTGTTTTTTGTGGTAGTTTTGAGATTCTAAAATGTGATGTCATACTCCCAGATGGGGGCGCAAGAGCCAGTTTTCCTTTTCTGATGACATTGTACTTTGCCATGAAATATCCAAAAAGGTAAATTCACAAATATTGAACCTGATTATTTTTCTATTAGTGACTAGACCCAACAACTGACTGTATTACAACACACATCTTCATTTAAAGTATTTTAATTTTAGCTCCTCCCATCTGTATTAAGTATGATTGTCGTCTGAAACACAGCAACAGCTTCAGAAAGTGGTGGCATTATTCAACTCTAAAGATGTGATTGTGGTCAGTTGAAAGAACTTTAAGCCATGAGATTAAATATTCCAGATTGTGGACTAAATCCCTACAAAAAACAATAATAAATGTTCAGCGCTTGTGCATTTCTATTTTGTATATTTCTTTCAACAACAGTAAATCTCCCTTTGAGTTACATCCGCCCTTAGCTTCCATCTGGAATTATGACTTCATCCAAGTCGAGAACATGAACGCTCCATTTGAATTCTGTTGAAAATGCTTGGAAATGTGTTCTTATACTGTAGAAAAACTAAGGCTACATAAGAGGGCACCCTTATAAGAAAACTATTTAAAGATCAAATTTCAAGAAACGCTAAACGATTTCCTGCTTACACAATCAAATTCAGGACTTTGCAGAAAATACTTCACTTATGAATTACACTTTGAACTTACCTTTTTTTTTTAATTCCAACCACGAGCCAATCTGGAGCGAGGCTGCTGAAGGTAACGTCCCTTCTTGTCCCCATCACTGGTTTAGCAGGGAGCGGGCGATTAGCAACACTGTCAATCGAACCTGTTGCTAACGCTAGCGGGTGCAGCCTCAGGGAAAGAAAGCGCCTGATTTGCCTCTTATTAATGTTCATATCTTGATTCCAGGATCATGTAGAGTGGGTTAATATGAACATTTTAAGACCAAAATGACAAACCTGACAGCAGCAGTTACAGAGAGAGGGTGACAGTTTTTCAATGTAAAGTGAATTGGAGCCAGATTCGATGGAGCCAGCAGCGCGACCATTACCACTTCCTATTTGGAATGCAACGGCTAGCAGGTTAGCTATGTCCATTTGCATATACAGTTGTCCCTCACATTATCTCGGTTCACCTGTCGCGGTCTTGCTGTTTCATGGATTTTTTTTTTTTTTTTGTGCACTTTTGCATGTTTTTATTTATTTATTTTTTTACACCGTATAAACGTGCATTGTGTTCTGCGTCCTGATTGGCTGAGGGACTGTAGACCATTGTCCATCAGTCTCCTCTGTGCCGTGTCTCCTGTACAGTACAGAATGTGTTCAGCCAAGTTTACATAAATGTTGGAATGCAGTGTGACTCTGAAGTGCTGCATGTTTGCAAGTTTTCTCCCTGACAAAACCCACAATGTCGATGAAACCCTCTGCACCGGCAAATTTCAGAAACATTTTGGACTTAAGTGTTTCTCTGCAGGGAGAGATGCCTCTGTGGATACCGCTGGAGCAGAGACACGTGAACAACACATTTAAAGTGAACATCGAGGAAGAGGGTTTGAACTTTGAGAGTGTTTAAACAAGAGAAATGTGAGAAAAATGTTCATGCCTGCCTGAGAAAAGTGTATAAAGTGTGTGGTGAGGGGTTTTACAGCTGCAAAACATATATAATAACTACTACTTTGCGGATTTCGCCTATTGCGGTTATTTTTTAGAACTTAGCCGCGATAAACGAGGGACCACTGTACAGTCAATGCTCCATACATATGTGCACCAATCTCCCTATGAACAAGAACATTCTGCCATTGCTTTAACCTCTGTGTCAGGTTATCACTTAATTAAATCCATCTGCTCATAGTCTATAGCCACAGTCTCGTTCTCCTGCAGGCCTGAGCAGCCCCGGCCTCGTGGTACAGTCCGACTCCTCAGAACAGTTACTTTTTCTATTATCCTCCATGACACCTTTAGCTTTGTGATGGAAATCTCATCTCTGTATCAGTATTGACTATCGAACGGAGGCAGAAGCAGATGGAATGCACCAGAACAATCAGCTCTGACCTTAATAGTCATGACCTGGAAAAGAGCTGCATTAATCCACAAAGTTCCACATTATTATAGAGTTTTAAACTTCCTGTTAAACTTTGCATAATGCGGTAATGCGTCTGTGTGTGTTTAGGAATGAGTGCCACACTAAACATAGCCGAATATCACATGTTTTTTTCTAATGTCTAACTTTTTAATGTTATTTTTTACTTTTAAATATTTATTTTTTTATGTAAAGGGCCCATATTACGATATTTTCTGATCTATGTTATGAAGTTGTTTCCTCTTCACAAACACACCTGGAGTTGTGTTTTGTTTCATTCACATAAACCCTGCATATTTAGGCAGATTTTATATTTCTTCTCTTTAAACAGAAAACACACTGTTCCACCTTGTGATGTCATGAGGTGATACAGGAAATGTTCCACTGTGTTTTTAAACTAAACACACCTTCACTAGAATCATTTGGATCATTTCAGCTCTGGAATTGTCAATCTCTCCTGAACTAAACGTAAAAGGCAGAGGTAGTTAACTTGAAAACTACCACTTCATGACATCACAAGGTGGAACAGAGCATTTTGAGCTTTGGGGATGTAGACAGACTAATAATAAATGGTTTCTCAAACGTGTGAGAATGAACAAAAATAACTCCAGGTACGTTTGTGATGAGGTAACAACATTATAACATGACTTAAATCATACAAGAGTCAGTTTTACGTAATGTAGGACCTTTACTAATCCACAAAAAACAAAAAAAACAACATTTTTATAGCATTTTTCTGTCTAATGGAAAACATTTGTCTTATTGCAATATACTGTATTAAGTTCCTTGTGATATAGAGCAGTAGTTTTCAGACTTGTAACACATGAGTGCCTTCAGCTGATATGCAGATTGCTCTACAGTTCAAATATTTGCTGAAGTTAGAATCAGTTTAAAGGGATCAATCAATCAATCAATCAATCAATCAACGTTTATTTATAGAGCACTTTACAACACTCAAGGTGACCAAAGTGCTTTCTAGTAAAATCAAACTAAAAACAAGTTAAAGTCATACTAAAACAGTAAAATAGGAGAATAAAATACATTAATACTACAAAATATAAATAATGATAATGTGTCACAACATTACTAAGTGTTGAAAGCCAGTCAGAATAAATATGTTTTAAGCCTGGATTTAAAAAGACCAAAGTCAGTAATGGTGCGATATCAGGAGGCAGTTTGTTCCAGAGTTTGGGCCCGTGAGATGTGTGAATGCAAAATGTACATCAGCAGAGCTCTGTAGAGAGGAGTTTTTGTCAAGATAACAACTCTCACATCTGGAGTAAAAGTCACTAACCAAATGATTAGAAAGACTGGTAAAGATATATTGACTTTAAAAACGAGGAGGAGCTTCATGCATTACCACTTTCTGAGCTATAGGGGTGAGCATTTTGAGTTCTGGAGAACTAACAAATAGTAAATACAGAGGTTTTGGAAAAATTCAAATAAACCAAAAACACCAAAACAGAGGTAAGACTTTCATAATATAAAACCTGATTCAATTCTGTTATTCTATTTCTTTTCATAACTTCTTTCTTTGTCAAAAATAGTTCTTGGAATAATCTGCACTAATTGGACATTCTTGAACTTTTAAATGTCAAAGAATTTAGTGAACTAAAGTGAGGAACTTGACTGTCATTAAATGTGCCTGCAGTGGTTACAGTGGTGGAAAAGGGCACATATTACTAATGCAGAGACGAGGATCTGTGTGTGATGTAGACCGTGAATAAATTGTGTGGTTTGTAATTAATAAATACTTCTGAGAGACGTTTAAAGGTCCTGTGCTTTTTTTGGCTTTGACAGTAGCTCAGTTGCGTGTGTGAATGAGTGAGTGGTGTCTTGAAGGTGGAAAAGTGCTACATATGTAAAAATATGACCATTTACCATTCTCATGAGCAAAATGTGTCCAGTACAGATATATGGTATAAGCTGCTGTACTCTATCAGCATCTAATTATAAAGTGTTTTTAAAGTCCGACAACCAGGCGCTTAGCATGCTAGTTGTTGTTAGCATTACCATACTTTGAGGTTAATTCTATTAGTGATTCAGTGTTAACTAAAGTGTTTTTTTTCTTCTCAAAGATCTCAACAAGCGAATCTATTACAACTGAACTTTCTGCAAACAGTTTTAAGTCAGACTGCATCGATCATATGCATAATTACTCCATACATACATGTACCGATCTCTCTATACACAAGAATATTCTGTGTGCTGTCAGCTTCTAATTATAAAGTGTTTTCATTGTCTGATAGCCAGCAAGTGGGTGCTTAGCATGCAAGTTATTGTTAGTACTACGATGATGGCAAAACTCCACTCTGGCCTCTTAAAGTTGTGAAAAACTTTTTCACCTTCAACGCACTCAAAGTACTTTACATCAAGGAACCATTCACCCATTCAGACACATATTCAGGGTATGCAGACACTGGGGGTGAGGTGGGTTAAGTATTTTGCCCAAGGACACAACAACAGCATTCGTCTGTGGAAGCTGGAATCACACCAAGTTGGGGGTCAGTGGATTTGACTGACCAATGAGGTTTACATGGAGAGTGAGATTCGAACTGACAACCTTTGGATCATTAAAAACGATAAAACTCTTGCACAGCTCCTTTGACTTTTCTCCATTAAAAGGTTTGATAACATGAAATACGACAACGTTACTGAATGTGACTTTACAGAGGACAAAAGTGATCACCGACAAAACACATTTATATACAGACAGATGCTAACTTTGGGACGCGAGCTCCAGTTTTGCTACACATGATAAAACCTGTTATTGTAGCACCGTAAACAGTGTAGAGCCTTAATCCTGCCTTAAATCCATGGCCCCTCGCCTCACACATGCTCTCCAACTCACTCTGTTTATAATTAATTAACACTAAACAGCATTTCACGTTGGCGTTGTGCTTATTTGGCTAAAACATTGTTCCTGTATTATTAATTAAACGACTGAAAGTTCCAGCGCTTTTTTTCTCCTCACTTAACCCCAAAAGAGTCAAGTGAAATTAATCATGTTTTCACTGCATTATGAATCAACCTTTAAACAGTGTTTGGGCTCGCCGTGCGCGCCCTGTTGTAATTGGCTGGCTTTAATTGCCACAGGCAGATATGGTGCAGGGATCAGAGGTTAGTCTAGCCTGGAGCGGGCTTTTATTTTGAAAGGACATCAGAGCAGATCAAGTCCACTGCACTGAAGAGGAGCCCTGTTTGTGTTTGCCAGTGCATCACTACAATTGGTTATGATGATCACAAACATATCTATTTCAAGTTGTTATTCAAAGGTTGCGTCTAAGAACGCTTGCTCGCTGTTTGCTCCTTATCGTGTATATCGACAAGCACTGTGGAGGCTGTTTGTGAGCGAATGCTTCATGAATGCATTTAGATGACATGTTTTAGTGCAGAGTATAGAGTGCACATGAGAAGTGTTTGGGAGATGAATATTGAAGAGGGTTCTTGTTTGTTATAGGTCAGTTTAGATACCACTTTAGAGCTTGTTTTGACTGTATATGGAACAGTAATGGAGGCTTTGACCCATTCATTTTTCATGTAGAAAAAAATGTAAATATGATTAAATAAAATAATGAATAAATGAATGAATAAAAATGATAATGAATGAATGAATTAATAAAAATAAAATAATGAATGAATAACAAAAATAAAAGAATGAATGAATAAATAATATATACAATAATGAATTAATAAAATAATAAAATGATTGAATAAAAAATAATGAGTAAATAAATAAAAATAAATAAAATTTAAAAATTTAAATCAGTTCATAAAAATAAAATAAATAAATAAAATAAAAAAAACAATAAAAAATTAAATAAAAAATAGCTCTGTAGCAACTAATGGCAACAAGACTATAATATTATTTTAAATCTGTTTCTGAAATGCTGGAACCGGCAAAATTCTTGAGATATTTTTTTTTTCAGAAAACACTATTTAAATTGTGTGGGGGTTTTTTTTGACTGAAAACAACTCCATTCTGCACATTATGTACCACACAGCTGGTTAGTCTCTGTCATGCCTTTAAACTGTTTAACATGTCTGAAAAGACCATGGGTAAAATGAATGGGAAATGTTATTAAATGGATGGGAGTACTGAGCTCCATTTAGGATGAAAAATGGTGACTAAAACTGTAATCGTGCTTAAGACATAGTAGCTGCCAAAGGAAACGGCATACATCTGTGGTTCTATATTTCAAGCTGGTCCAGTGTGAGGACAATTACCTGTAGAGTGGATGGTATTGTCTTGGTAATGATATGCAATCAGGACTGCTCACAGCACTTATCCTTATGTCCCAGTTCAGATCATATCACAAGGCGTCTGGGCTGGAAAGAAAATTACTAGACTAGAATGTCTTTGCTTGGGCCATAGATGGTGCTTTATATCATTACGATTCAACAATGCTCCAACAACTTCACCAAATTTGACCCCCAGTACTTTCAATTTGTATTAATATTCACAAATACCTCTACAAATGATTTCTTCCCCCAATATCAGTTCTTTGGGGCATTACATTCATTTACAGCTATTTTCTACAGACTGATCCTAACCTTAACCATAGCGGCGACAGTTTCCTAGTTTGTGTGAGTGTTTGTCCACTGATCCGAAGGTTGACAGTTAGAATCACGTTCTCGACATAAACATCACTGGTTGAGCGGTCAAATCCACTGACCCACAGATTGGCGGTGTGATTGCAGCTCCCACAAATGTATACTGTTGTCATGTTCTTGGGCAAGACACTTAACCCACCTCAACCCCAGTGTCTTAACCTTAACCCAGTGTTTTAACCCATATCTGAACTTGAAAACATGCTGTTAATAAAGAATTGATGTCATGGGGACCAAGTTTTTCTCCATATGTGTTGTTCGGTCGTCATGAATCGCGTGTGTTACAGATTTTAGTGACAAACACACGCTCGTCTTACTCGCACACGCTTTTACTCAGCCCCCCTTCATCATGTCATCTCTTGGGCCTGTCCTCATGTGCCTCCTTTGGACTTGATCTAAATGCTAATTGCATCGTGCAATAGAACCTGCACAACACCTTCGGCGGTGTAATGACTTTGAATCCATTGGCACAGGTTTAAATGAATGCTGAGGTGTCCTGTATGCATTAATGTGGCTTTTGGAAGGAATTTTGGACATCTTGGTACATCATTTCACCAATCAAGGAGTGGCCACAATTATTAAATGCATAGACTATTACTGGAATATCTTCTTCTGTCTTCTAAAACAAAATATCGCTTGTCTTTTCAACCTGTCTAAAATGTATGAGATTCTGGTCTTACTCCCATTAGCGCTTCTCGATGTCTCAATACCAGTTGATCGATATGCTTCAGAGTAACTGCTAAAATTGGAAAATTGTTGCCGGATTTTTAACAAGAATGACAGGAGTGTGGCATTCAAATCCCATTGCTGAGTTGGATATTTTAGGAATTGTACAAGTTGAAAGCTTTGGAGAGACATAGACCCCTGCTTTGTTTGCGGTTGAGGAGTATTTGAAGTTTACTGTAACCTGAGGTGCACTGCAGGAGTTTGAAGTCTGCCATTTTGAGGTACAGTTTGACATTTTTCATTTCTGCTTCAGTGATTCCAGTGACAGTTTTAGCAGCACACGTGGGTTCAGACAAGGTGGCAGAGTATATTTTTGTCTAATTTCAGTGTAAAAATGCTATTTTGGTTTAGAATAGTTGTAAATTGGGATAGAAGTCATCGAAAGAGTGATTGCGGTTTGATCTCTATAACTGTTGCCTGAATAACTAGTGAACTGAAGTTGTCTGAAGTTGTTTTGTTTTCCACTAAAACTTTTCTGGTGGAAGGCACAGACTGTATAAAGAAGTGAACTAAGTGAGTGTGACGTCACCCCATAGCATTCAGCTCCAGTCAAATGAATCTCATCGAGGCTAGAGCAGTTATAGGAGCGAAATTTGGAGCCGATTTCCATATTTGGAATTCTGATTGCGAGTATCATAGCAACCAAAGAGCCAATCCGGAGCAAGTCTGTTGAAGGTAACGCTCCTTCCCGCCTACACCGATGGTTTAGCAGGGAGGGGGTGCTTAGCAACGCTGTCAATCAAACCTGTTGCTAACACGAACAGGAGCAATAACAATAAACACACCTGCAACTGAATGAATGCATGACGGATCTTTTTAACCCTTTAAGGACTGAGCATACTATGGGCCAGTATAGGTCACCTAGACTTTTATATTTTTGTTAGCCATAAAAATCATATTAAAGGAAGTATCAGAATTTACTGCATTTTTTCACGCATCTACTTCTATTTTACACATCCATCCGTATTTTTTCTTTTACGCATTGAATAAATGACTGGGAAAATCCCCGCAGCACCCGCGCTCTCATTCGCTACCTTCGCGGAGCAACAGAGGCAGATTACCGTAACTGACGGAAAAATATTTAAATAGCCCCGTGCCTCCGCTTTGAGACGCCGTTTGAATTTACTTGAGAGCACGACTGGTTGCGGAGTTACGCTGCTGGAAAGTCCGCATCCGCGCTCTATCGGCGACGATAGCCTTCGACACTATAGGGTTAATGCCACATTCTGGAAAATCTGGAGAGAGGGCGGACCTCCCACCAGAACGTTACACAGTTCATCTTTCAAGAACATATATTTTTATAGTAACTGGAATTTTACACACATTCTAAAACATAAAGATAAGGCTATTCCTCCAGGTAGATGCTCAAAAAAGTTGATTGCACTAAACTGTGGCATTATGGGTCAAATGCTAAATACTTACCCGTTTACGTCTTGTATAATTGGCCATTTATTTTACTTCACCTGTCTATTTGTATTACTTCACTTGTTATGAATTTCCTTGGCGTCAGTGTGAAACCCAGTGGTGCATGATGGGATGCCGTTGGCTCAGATATATTCAAATGATGCTAAATGAGCAGTGCTATGCTTGGTTATGTCTCCCTTTGATGAATGCAACACTTTTTTTCCCACTGACAAACAGCAGATCCAACCCACGGCTACAGGTTGGTTTCTGGATGTTTAGCTTTGATTAAAACTGAGTGCGGTGCATTCATTTACAATTCAATGGGCAGCAGACACTCGGTGACTCTCTGACTTTAAATAGCATTAGGTTTGTGGCAATATGAGACGGGTGATAAGACGGACTAAAATAAGCCATAATCTTTTGGAAATTATCGTGAGGTCACAGAACAGAAATGTAGCGACTTAGGAGTTGGTTTTGGTTCTCAAGAGCTACTTCTGATTTATGCTCACACTTAGTTCTACTGTAGTAATCATAGACTGTATAAAATGAAGCTCATCGAGGCTAGAGCAGTTATAGGGGTGAATTTGGAGCTGAGTTTCATATTTGTAATTCCGACCATGAGTATTGTAGCAACCAAAAAGCCAAATTGGAGCGATGCTGCTAAAGGTAAGGTCCCTTTCCGCTTAGCAACGCTGTCAATCAAAGTTGTTACTAACACTAGCTGGAGCAACCTCTGGGTACGAAGGCAGCTGATTTGTCTCTTATTAATGTTCTTATCTTGTTTCATGGACACAATAGTGAAGTAAAAACACCAGGATCATGTTAATACGAACATTTTAAAGCCAAAATGACAAGCCTGATAGCAGCAGTTACAGAGAGAGTGGCGACAGTTTTATGATGTAAAGTGAATTGGAGCCAGAGTCGATGGAGCCAGAAGTGCGCCCATGATCACTTCTTATTTGGAATGAGGCGGCTAGCAGGTTAGCTACGTCCATTTACATATACAGTCTATAGTACTAAGTCACTTTCATTCATATTTCGTAGAATTATTGGGAGCTTGACTGGAGCATCATCCAACTGAATTTGAATTAAGATCTTCGTTGGCTAATCCTCCTGGCAAAGATTTTGTGTGTTTTGAAAAGCTTTTTTGGTGTCTGTATATGACAACTTCTACAACATGCTCATAAACGGCATTATTTACTCCAAGAAATTAGAGCTCATGACTTCGTGTGGTGAAGTTATTTGTAATATTTTAACTCTATAAACAGTTGGCCTCCGAAAATATTGCCAATCTTTGCCAAGGTAAAGTCAGGAGGATTTGAAAAGCAGTCCACCACAACAGCTTTCTCACTTTGGCCACCTGCAATATGGGTTCTTCAATATGAGTGTCTTCTATAGGCCCTACACCCTGCTGGGATGGATCAAATTATATTCAGGGTTAAATATAATATATCTGTTGTCACGGCAACTACATATATCTTTAAAGGAGCTAGATCACACACAATTGACTCTTATGAGCTTTAAGCCATGTTATAATGTTCCCTCCTCAAAAACAGACCTGGAGTTGTGTTTTGTTTCACTCACACATATTTGAGTGACCCTTTATTATGGGTCTGTCTACATCTCAAATGCTCTGTTCCACCTTGTGATGTCATGAAGTGGTAGTTCTCAAGTTAACATCTACCTTTTACCTTTAGTTCAGTAGAGATTGGCAATTCCAGGACTAAGGAGGATCCAAATGATTCTAGTGAAGGTATATGGAGTTTAGTGCAGCACCTCCTGTATCACCACATGACATCACAAGGTGGATTGTTTTCATAGATCTGAAAATAGCATAATATGGCCCATTTAAAACTCTTGAACTTACATGACTTTGGTATAAATGGGTTTGTCCACTGAAATCCCAAGCCCCGTGTGTAAATGACAACTTTATGGGTCTTGGGGCCAAAAAATCCAAAAATACCGAACAAAATGACCTACATAATCGTCAACTATTCTTCAACAGAGCACACAATGAATGATATGAAGCATAAATAAACTCGGATATCATTTGATGTCATTGTAATGGAACTCTCGCCTCGTGCTCCTCCTACCTGTATAACTTTCTTCTCAAGGACAACGGCTTTCCAGGGAGACGAGCTCAGACGATCGGTGAAAAGCTGGAGCCGCCTGCAGCTTCAGAGGTTACACAGCCGGCTTTAATATTCTAATTCCTCTGGAGATGTCCACAGCCATACACAGCACAGTGAGGGGTGAGGCCCTATTCTCACTCTGACAACAGACAAGAGACACTATTAGACATGTACAGGGACAAGCTAACAGTGGGAGGAGAGAGGGTCATGGTACAGGTGGGACTTTATAGCATACGAAGCAGAAAATTCAAACAGAGTCAAAATCCAGGCAAATTAAAATGGGAATGAATCTGGAACTAGATCTAGATTAGACCAGGACTAAACCAGGACTAGAACAGGACTAAAACAAGACTGCATTAGCACTAGTGGTAAACTGAGAACAGCTAAGATAACAGTCGAGTGGGAGAGAAGGTCAGGGTACAGGTGGGACTTTTTAATCAAACGAAACTGAAAATTCAAACAGGAAGTGTCAAAATCCAATCAAATTAAACTGGGAAAATACCCAAAACTAAACCTAGACTAGACCAGAACTAAACCAGGACTAGAGGAGGACCGAACAGAGACTATGTTAGCACTAGGGCTGTCAAAGTCACTGGAAATCAGAGACTTATCAATTTTAAAAATGAAAGTAGCCTAGAGACTAATTTGATCAAGTATTGATACAAAAGTGGATCTTTCCTGAACTATTTTGGAATGATCTTGAGCCTTATGAGAACTAGTACAAGACCACATCATTCCAAAGTACTGCTATTTTGTGTTTAAAATTACCATCTGTTTTATTGTTTAAAAAAAAAAAATAATAAATACATAAAAATGTTTTAATTATCATGATGGTGTTGGTGTTGAGCCCATTCTTTGAGATAGACATTTTGGAATGGCTAAACTGAAAGGCTAAACTATAGAAAAATCTGATATTTTTATGTTAAGTGTTTTCAGTATACAGTTGGATTGAGTCTGCCCGTCACAGCTCCCCCTAGTGCCCACAAGTCATCAGTGCTGGTTTAGACAGGACCATTCCGTGTCACTTCTGCTACCGCTCAGGAAAACCAATAACGCTTAGCAAGTCAGTGCAAACACTTCACCGTGCCAACAGTAAGCATCAGTTTTATCTGGAATTAGTTTTTTATGCCAGATGCCTGTCCTGAAACAACTACATTTATTTATTTATTTTTAATAATGTAAACTAGATAGTATTCATTTTTATTTATTTATTTAAATGTAATTAATTTTGAATAAGTAAATTTTTTTGTTTTTTTGGGTTGTTTTTTTTACATGTTACGGCACAATTGTATTAAGCAATTTGTTTAATATGTATTTATCTCATTTTATTTATTATTATTATTATTATTATTATTATTATTATTATTATTATTATTATTATTATTATGAAGTCAGTGCAGACCCAATAACTTTATTATTTTATTTTTTTATTTTATTTCTTTTTTGCATCAGTATTCTCTTTTGTTAATCCAGTTGACCACAGTGCTTTTCCTGGCCTGTCCTGCTGTCAAGTTTGATTGATTTATGAGATATTAATATTGAGCCTGTTTGTATACGAGTGCATAATATGGGCAGATATGGATTGGCATTTGTCCTGGCAGCTGTCACACTGGACAGGTGTGTACAGGGAAAGCAGTGGAACACATCGCTCATTGTTATCCCACAGACCTGCTGCTGGTCTGAGCTGTGGATCAGTTAAACACATGTCTTGAGTTTTGTGAATGGCAGAAAACAGCAGCTCAGACTTAAATGTCAGAGCACTCCAGGTAATCGATCGGTCTCACTATAGAGAACACGCTGCCAAGAAAGCCTTTTTAATGGATTCTAAATGTGTTTTGTGATGTCTACTGATGTATTTGTTTTATGGCTAAACAATGAAAATGGAACGATCTTACACGGTTGTGAAAAGTATCCAAAACTCATCTGCTGACAAAAACTAAGCGCTCCCTGTTTCATATCAGTTCAAAATGTTCTTGATTGTGTTTAAATGTGTGTGCACTGTATGGGTCCTCTTTATTTGAGGCCCTATACTCGTAGTGACAGACTATGGAACAGCGCCCTCTGCCTGTTAGATCAGTCTTTAACTCTATAGCGTCGGATGCTGTTGCCGCCGATAGCCTCGCGGTTGCGGGCTTTGCATTACCGTAACTCCGCAAACAATTGTTCTCTCATGTAAATTCAAACGGCATCTCAAAATAGAGGCATGAGGCTTTTTAAATATGATACTGTCATTACAGGAATGTGCTTACGTTGTCCCTCAAAGATGACCAATCAGAGCGCAGGTGCCGCTCAGATTCTCCCAGTCAGTTGATGCATCAAAGAAAAAATTGATGGATATGTAAAATAGAGGTAGTTGTGTGAAAAAAGACAAAAGTACATGCTGTTACTTCCTTTAACATGATTTTTATGGAAAAAAAAAAAAAAAAAGTCTAAGCGAGCTATAATGGTCTATACTGTGCTCAGTCGTTAAAGAGCCTCATGCCTCTGCTTTGAGATGCCATTTGAATTTACATGATTGTACAATTGGTTGCGGAGTTACAGTAATGGAAATTCTGCAACCACGAGTCTATCGGCAGCGATAGCATCTGACGCTATAGAGTTAACAGTTTAAGACTAGACTGAAAACCCACCTCTTCTCCCTGGCATTTAATACTAGCTAGACAGGATATCTTGGTGTTTTATTGTTCTTTTCCTATGTTTCGTGTTATCTGTATATTTGTTTTTTATTGACTTTTATGTGAAGCACTTTGGTCAGCTCAAGTTGTTTTAAATGTGTTATAGAAATACAATAAAACTGAATAGAAAAAAATCTGATAGTCCATACTATAAATAGAACCAAAACTAGATACTCATTTGAGCAAGTATCAAGGCAGAAGTATTATCACAACTAGTATAAAACCACATGAAAACAGTAAAGTAAGTACTATTATTTTGTATTGAAGTCAAGCCTATTCATTATTATCAAAAGGAAGATTGAAATTTTAGACAACGCAACTATCTTAAACTAACATCTTATCAAAATCCATAGACCGAATACACAAAACACACATAAATCAGATTATAACAACATTTCTCTAAAGTCTATATGTGAAATAAATGTGTTGTTACATAGCTAAATAAAATCCTACTTTGAGTTTTGTATTTGCAGCACACGCCTGCCTCTAAAACCCTCACAAACATTTTCATAAGCGTCTTACTGCTGCACAATGGCTGGATATAAAACTGTCTATAAAGCAGATAATTGTGTTTATATTATGGAAACAAAGTATTTCATGTTTTGTTCACAGCATTTTTCAAACATTTAGAAAAGTTTGTTTTTGCAATCTGGGCAAAATATCTGCCCAATCATTTATTTATGGACAGAGTTATAGACAATGGCCCGAAGCTACTGAAGAAAACACACAAACACACAGAGAATCGAGAAATGACCATGTGTGCTAAAGGTGCACTTTGGAACTTTTCACCTAGTTGTATCCATGGAGACGATATTGCTTTGCCTGGAATGTTCCAAAGTACAGCATTAAACATATCTAGCTTGTAAAAAATGGTTAGGGATGTAGTAGATGCGTTTATTGCTAAAAAACAAAAAACAAAACAAAAAACATGCATACTTACTGTAGGGAAGGTTGCCTCTCCACAGATCTGACTAGCAACTTGTCTTTGTCACATCACCTGCGTGTGTCTATAGATGGAAAAGTTTAAAGCCATATTGTGGAGCACTGATTTGCCTGGGATGTTCCAAAGTATGGCATTAAACATATCTATCTTGTATTTATTGAATTACAGATGTTTTTATTGCTCAAAAAAATGTGCCTTCTTGCTGTGAGGGAGGTCGCCTCTCCACAGATCTGACCAGCAACTTGGTCTTGTGGTATAACTTGTTTGTGTCCATATAGAGAGACAAGTTTAATGCCATATTGGGGAACATTGCAGACAAAGCAACAAGAAGGTGCACTTTTAAGTTGTACTAATATGAGCTAAATCTCTGCTCGCTACAGTTTTATTTCTAAGCGCCTTTCAGCACATCCAAGGACAGAACAAGGACAGGACTGGGCCAGGCAAGTTTATTTGTATAGAACAATTCACACAAGTAATTCAAAGTGCTTTACAGAATAAGAAAGACATTAAAATCAAAATACAACAAATCAAAACATAAATAATCACAAATAATCATCATAAAATTAACATTAAAGAAGAAAAGTGCAGAATCAAAACCTTTCAATCATATGCACAGATAAACAGAACCGGCCTGTCTCACATCTTCAGGGAGACTGTTTCAGGTTTTAGCTGCATAAAACTCAAACGAAACACTGATTCTCCATATTTAGTCCTGACTCTGGGCACCAGCAGGAGGCCGGTCCCTGAAGTCCTCAGAGTGTGAGATGGTTCATGTGGCACTAACATGTCAGAGATGTACTTTGGTGCTGGTCCATGGAGAGACTTGTTCACAAGCAGAGCTGCTTTAAAGTCTCTGAGCCACAGGAGCCAGTGCAGAGACCTGAGCACAGGACACATGTGTGAAGTACTTCCTGGTTCTAGTCAGGACCTGAGCAGCAGAGTTCTGGATGTACTGCAGCTGTTTTAAGGCATGTTCGGAGCGGCCAGTGAGCAGGACGTTACAGTAGTCTAACCTACTGGACTGAAAAAGGACAGAAAAAGGACAGGGACAGGACAGAAAAAGGACACAAAACTGGTTGATGTGTGATGGTTCTGTGATGGAGGATTGTCTGAACAGTTCTGAGTCATGATTTGAGAGAGTCGGTGCTGCTGAGGTCAGTGGAAGTGTGGTCCAGAGCTGAGGAGCAGAGCAGCCCCGCTACGGTAATGAGACGGGCAGAGGAGAGAGAGGAAGAGGAGGACGAGAAGAGGAGAAGGAGAGGGGACTGAGAGCTGGAGAGAGGAAGATGAGAGAGAGGAGGAGGAGGAGAGAGAGGAGGAGAGGGAGAGAGAGAGGAGGGGAAGGGACAAAGTGCTGGAGAGAGGAGAGGAGAAGGAGAGAGAGAAAGAGAGGAGGAAGAGGATGAGAGAGGAGAGGACAGAGACCTGGTGAGAGGGGGAGGAGGGGGAGGAGGAGGAGAGAAAACAGACCTGGAGAGAGGAGGAGAGAGAGGAGGAGGAGGAGAGAGAACAGAGGAGGAGAGGAGGAGGAGGAGAGAACAGAGAGCTGGAGAGAGGAGAAGGAGGAGAGAGGAGGAGAGAAGGAAAGAGAGGAGGCGGAGGAGAGAGAACAGATGAGGAGAGGAGGAAAGGGAGGAGGGGGAGAGAACAGACAGCTGGAGAGAGGAGGAGAGGAGGAAAGAGAGAAGGAGGGCAGAGAACAGAGAGCTGGAGAGAGGAGGAGATTAGGAGAGGAGAGAGCGGCAGGGAGTGGTTCTCAAACTTCAGACTTTGTGCATTGACTTGGAGCCTTTACAAAAAGAGTGTGACGTTCTGAGCTGCTCACAGTGAACAGCACCACGTCCAGAGTGGACCCTGCTCCCTCAGGGAACTTGTGTCCTTATCAGCCTCTAATAAACTGTGGTAACAAGTCACGCTGAGAAACTTTTTTAAAACTTCTAAATAGCAGAAAAAGTCAGAATATATCACAAACGTTAGCTATCGTGTGCATGCTATCAGCTAACAGAGAGCGTGCTGTTTAAGTGGCACATGAGCACACATTTGGAGGGGAGTAAATCTGTTTTATGGCTGTAATGATAAGAGGGTTTCGGCACATTTTGCACTAATAAATATGAAGTAGCCCGAAGCTGCCGTAGCGAGTGTTCTATTGATTGTGAGAGATGGAGACGTTGGTTTTGCAAAATGAACTTTCTGTCGCCAGTGACATGATATAATGTTGCGAACGTTACGCCACTTATTCAGGGAGCTGCCGTGGGTGCCGGCTTTAACTCTATCCCTCCTTCTGGTGTGTGGTTTTGTGCGGCTGATCTCCACATCAAATAAGTTCTACAGAATACAGAGCCGTTTTCAATCCAGCCAGAAAAAAGAAAAAAAGCACAATTTTGACTGTTTGAAAGTGAAATATCAAACCCATCGCCCTAATGTTAAGAATTAAAGCTAACATCTGTGAGTTTTTTGTTTGAATGTGAGTGGTTCCTTGATATAAAGTGCTTTGAGTGCCTTGAAGGTGGAAAGCGCTGTATAAAAATGTCCTCTTTCTCTCACCTAGCCTATGTCCAGTCTCACCTGTGTCCTCTTTTCTTATTCTGTCAGACCAAAGCTGGCACACTATCAAACAGAAATGACATAGAGAGCATCTAGTGGTGAATTGTGAGAATGCAACAGGGCTGCGTCAGACGATCTAACGGTTCATTTAATTTATGAGTCTATTTTCTCAATAAAAAGTTTTG